>NW_026696538.1:0-42246 GCF_030435755.1 Ochotona princeps
TGCAACTTCAGCGCCACAGCCGTTTTCAGATAGCCCTCAATGCAAAGGCTCTAGACGCAAATATTGGTGTGAGAGCTAATTCAATCAAGGAAACACTGCATGTTGGTGAAGGGCATATTGAAGAAGGATCAGCCGAGTGGTACTTGTGGGAGAACAACTCCATTTGGCTCACTAACTTCACACACCATCAGGCTTCCAAGCAGCTCTCAAGGAAACTCAGTTTTCACACTCTATGCTTAGTGCCCTTTGAGTGCCTAGGACTGAAATGAAGCTTGGAGAGCATCCAACATAAACGAATGCTCCACATGCGGGTTTCACATGCCACCAACTCCACATTCTCAGGCAACTTCAGCGCCACAGCCGTTTTCAGATAGCCCTCAATGCAAAGGCTCTAGACGCAAATATTGGTGTGAGAGCTAATTCAATCAAGGAAACACTGCATGTTGGTGAAGGGCATATTGAAGAAGGATCAGCTGAGTGGTTCTTGTGGGAGAACAACTCCATTTGGCTCACTAACTTCACACACCATCAGGCTTCCAAGCAACTCTCAAGGAAACTCCAGTTTTCACACTCTATGCTTAGTGCCCTTTGAGTGCATTATCTAGGAATGAACCTGGTAGAGCATCCCACACAAACGAATGCTCCACATGCGGGTTTCACATGCCACCAACTCCACATTCACAGGCAACTTCAGCGCCACAGCCGTTTTCAGATAGCCCTCAATGCAAAGGCTCCAGACGCAAATATTGGTGTGAGAGCTAATTCAATCAAGGAAACACTGCATGTTGGTGAAGGGCATATTGAAGAAGGATCAGCCGAGTGGTACTTGTGGGAGAACAACTCCATTTGGCTCACTAACTTCACACACACCATCAGGCTTCCAAGCAGCTCTCAAGGAAACTCAGTTTTCACACTCTATGCTTAGTGCTCTTTGTGTGCCCAGGACTTAAAAGAAGCTTGGTCAGCATCCCACACAAACGAATGCTCCACATGCGGGTTTCACATGCCACCAACTCCACATTCACAGGCAACTTCAGTGCCACAGCCGTTTTCAGATAGCCCTCAATGCAAAGGCTCTAGACGCAAATATTGGTGTGAGAGCTAATTCAATCAAGGAAACACTGCATGTTGGTGAAGGGCATATTGAAGAAGGATCAGCCGAGTGGTTCTTGTGGGAGAACAACTCCATTTGGCTCACTAACTTCACACACCATCAGGCTTCCAAGCAGCTCTCAAGGAAACTCAGTTTTCACACTCTATGCTTAGTGCACTTTGTATGGCTAGGACTGAAATGAACCTGGTAGAGCATCCCACACAAACGAATGCTCCACATGCGGGTTTCACATGCCACCAACTCCACATTCACAGGCAACTTCAGTGCCACAGCCGTTTTCAGATAGCCCTCAATGCAAAGGCTCTAGATGCAAATATTGGTGTGAGAGCTAATTCAATCAAGGAAACACTGCATGTTGGTGAAGGGCATATTGAAGAAGGATCAGCCGAGTGGTACTTGTGGGAAAACAACTCCATTTGGTTCACTAACTTCACACACCATCAGGCTTCCAAGCAGCTCTCAAGGAAACTCAGTTTTCACACTCTATGCTTAGTGCTCTTTGTGTGCCCAGGACTGAAATGAAGCTTGGTCAGCATCCCACACCAACGAATGCTCCACATGCGGGTTTCACATGCCACCAACTCCACATTCACAGGCAACTTCAGTGCCACAGCCGTTTTCAGATAGCCCTCAATGCAAAGGCTCTAGACGCAAATATTGGTGTGAGAGCTAATGCAATCAAGGAAACACTGCATGTTGGTGAAGGGCATATTGAAGAAGGATCAGCCGAGTGGTTCTTGTGGGAGAACAACTCCATTTGGCTCACTAACTTCACACACCATCAGGCTTCCAAGCAGCTCTCAAGGAAACTCAGTTTTCACGCTCTATGCTTAGTGCCCTTTGTATGGCTAGGACTGAAATGAATGTGGTAGAGCATCCCACACAAACGAATGCTCCACATGCGGGTTTCACATGCCACCAACTCCACATTCACAGGCAACTTCAGCGCCACAGCCGTTTTCAGATAGCCCTCAATGCAAAGGCTCTAGACGCAAATATTGGTGTGAGAGCTAATTCAATCAAGGAAACACTGCATGTTGGTGAAGGGCATATTGAAGAAGGATCAGCCGAGTGGTTCTTGTGGGAGAACAACTCCATTTGGCTCACTAACTTCACACACCATCAGGCTTCCAAACAGCTCTCAAGGAAACTCAGTTTTCACACTCTATGCTTAGTGCCCTATGAGTGCATTATCTAGGAATGAACCTGGTAGAGCATCCCACACAAACGAATGCTCCACATGCGGGTTTCACATGCCACCAACTCCACATTCACAGGCAACTTCAGCGCCACAGCCGTTTTCAGATAGCCCTCAATGCAAAGGCTCTAGACGCAAATATTGGTGTGAGAGCTAATTCAATCAAGGAAACACAGCATGTTGGTGAAGGGCATATTGAAGAAGGATCAGCTGAGTGGTTCTTGTGGGAGAACAACTCCATTTGGCTCACTAACTTCACACACCATCAGGCTTCCAAGCAGCTCTCAAGGAAACTCAGTTTTCACACTTTATGCTTAGTGCTCTTTGTGTGCCTAGGACTGAAGTGAAGCTTGGTCAGCATTCCACACAAACGAATGCTCCACATGCGGGTTTCACATGCCACCAACTCCACATTCACAGGCAACTTCAGCGCCACAGCCGTTTTCAGATAGCCCTCAATGCAAAGGCTCTAGACGCAAATATTGGTGTGAGAGCTAATTCAATCAAGGAAACACTGCATGTTGGTGAAGGGCATATTGAAGAAGGATCAGCCGAGTGGTTCTTGTGGGAGAACAACTCCACTTGGCTCACTAACTTCACACACCATCAGGCTTCCAAGCAGCTCTCAAGGAAACTCAGTTTTCACACTCTATGCTTAGTGCCCTTTGAGTGCATTATCTAGGAATGAACCTGGTAGAGCATCCCACACAAACGAATGCTCCACATGCGGGTTTCACATGCCACCAACTCCACATTCACAGGCAACTTCAGCGCCACAGCCGTTTTCAGATAGCCCTCAATGCAAAGGCTCTAGACGCAAATATTGGTGTGAGAGCTAATTCAATCAAGGAAACACTGCATGTTGGTGAAGGGCATATTGAAGAAGGATCAGCCGAGTGGTACTTGTGGGAGAACAACTCCATTTGGCTCACTAACTTCACACACCATCAGGCTTCCAAGCAGCTCTAAAGGAACTCAGTTTTCTTGCTCTATGCTTAGTGCTCTTTGTGTGCCTAGGACTGAAGTGAAGCTTGGTCAGCATCCCACACAAACGAATGCTCCACATGCGGGTTTCACATGCCACCAACTCCACATTCACAGGCAACTTCAGCGCCACAGCCGTTTTCAGATAGCCCTCAATGCAAAGGCTCTAGACGCAAATATTGGTGTGAGAGCTAATTCAATCAAGGAAACACTGCATGTTGGTGAAGGGCATATTGAAGAAGGATCAGCCGAGTGGTTCTTGTGGGAGAACAACTCCATTTGGCTCACTAACTTCACACACCATCAGGCTTCCAAGCAGCTCTCAAGGAAACTCAGTTTTCACAATCTATGCTTAGTGCCCTTTGAGTGCATTATCTAGGAATGAACCTGGTAGAGCATCCCACACAAACGAATGCTCCACATGCGGGTTTCACATGCCACCAACTCCACATTCACAGGCAACTTCAGCGCCACAGCCGTTTTCAGATAGCCCTCAATGCAAAGGCTCTAGACACAAATATTGGTTTGAGAGCTAATTCAATCAAGGAAACACTGCATGTTGGTGAAGGGCATATTGAAGAAGGATCAGCCGAGTGGTTCTTGTGGGAGAACAACTCCATTTGGCTCACTAACTTCACACACCATCAGGCTTCCAAGCAGCTCTCAAGGAAACTCAGTTTTCACACTCTATGCTTAGTGCCCTTTGTATGGCTAGGACTGAAATGAACCTGGTAGAGCATCCCACACAAACGAATGCTCCACATGCGGGTTTCACATGCCACCAACTCCACATTCACAGGCAACTTCAGCGCCACAGCCGTTTTCAGATAGCCCTCAATGCAAAGGCTCTAGACGCAAATATTGGTGTGAGAGCTAATTCAATCAAGGAAACACTGCATGTTGGTGAAGGGCATATTGAAGAAGGATCAGACGAGTGGTTCTTGTGGGAGAACAACTCCATTTGGCTCACTAACTTCACACACCATCAGGCTTCCAAGCAGCTCTCAAGGAAACTCAGTTTTCACACTCTATGCTTAGTGCCCTTTGAATGCATTATCAAGGAATAAACCTGGTAGAGCATCCCACACAAACGAATGCTCCACATGCGGGTTTCACATGCCACCAACTCCACATTCACAGGCAACTTCAGCGCCACAGCCGTTTTCAGATAGCCCTCAATGCAAAGGCTCTAGACGCAAATATTGGTGTGAGAGCTAATTCAATCAAGGAAACACTGCATGTTGGTGAAGGGCATATTGAAGAAAGATCAGCCGAGTGGTTCTTGTGGGAGAACAACTCCATTTGGCTCACTAACTTCACACACCATCAGGCTTCCAAGCAGCTCTCAAGGAAACTCAGTTTTCACACTCTATGCTTAGTGCCCTTTGAATGCATTATCAAGGAATGAACCTGGTAGAGCATCCCACACAAACGAATGCTCCACATGCGGGTTTCACATGCCACCAACTCCACATTCACAGGCAACTTCAGCGCCACAGCCGTTTTCAGATAGCCCTCAATGCAAAGGCTCTAGACGCAAATATTGGTGTGAGAGCTAATTCAATCAAGGAAACACTGCATGTTGGTGAAGGGCATATTGAAGAAGGATCAGCCGAGTGGTACTTGTGGGAGAACAACTCCATTTGGCTCACTAACTTCACACACCATCAGGCTTCCAAGCAGCTCTAAAGGAACTCAGTTTTCTTGCTCTATGCTTAGTGCTCTTTGTGTGCCTAGGACTGAAGTGAAGCTTGGTCAGCATCCCACACAAACGAATGCTCCACATGCGGGTTTCACATGCCACCAACTCCACATTCACAGGCAACTTCAGCGCCACAGCCGTTTTCAGATAGCCCTCAATGCAAAGGCTCTAGACGCAAATATTGGTGTGAGAGCTAATTCAATCAAGGAAACACTGCATGTTGGTGAAGGGCATATTGAAGAAGGATCAGCCGAGTGGTTCTTGTGGGAGAACAACTCCATTTGGCTCACTAACTTCACACACCATCAGGCTTCAAGCAGCTCTCACCAGGAAACTCAGTTTTCACAATCTATGCTTAGTGCCCTTTGAGTGCATTATCTAGGAATGAACCTGGTAGAGCATCCCACACAAACGAATGCTCCACATGCGGGTTTCACATGCCACCAACTCCACATTCACAGGCAACTTCAGCGCCACAGCCGTTTTCAGATAGCCCTCAATGCAAAGGCTCTAGACACAAATATTGGTTTGAGAGCTAATTCAATCAAGGAAACACTGCATGTTGGTGAAGGGCATATTGAAGAAGGATCAGCCGAGTGGTTCTTGTGGGAGAACAACTCCATTTGGCTCACTAACTTCACACACCATCAGGCTTCCAAGCAGCTCTCAAGGAAACTCAGTTTTCACACTCTATGCTTAGTGCCCTTTGTATGGCTAGGACTGAAATGAACCTGGTAGAGCATCCCACACAAACGAATGCTCCACATGCGGGTTTCACATGCCACCAACTCCACATTCACAGGCAACTTCAGCGCCACAGCCGTTTTCAGATAGCCCTCAATGCAAAGGCTCTAGACGCAAATATTGGTGTGAGAGCTAATTCAATCAAGGAAACACTGCATGTTGGTGAAGGGCATATTGAAGAAGGATCAGACGAGTGGTTCTTGTGGGAGAACAACTCCATTTGGCTCACTAACTTCACACACCATCAGGCTTCCAAGCAGCTCTCAAGGAAACTCAGTTTTCACACTCTATGCTTAGTGCCCTTTGAATGCATTATCAAGGAATAAACCTGGTAGAGCATCCCACACAAACGAATGCTCCACATGCGGGTTTCACATGCCACCAACTCCACATTCACAGGCAACTTCAGCGCCACAGCCGTTTTCAGATAGCCCTCAATGCAAAGGCTCTAGACGCAAATATTGGTGTGAGAGCTAATTCAATCAAGGAAACACTGCATGTTGGTGAAGGGCATATTGAAGAAAGATCAGCCGAGTGGTTCTTGTGGGAGAACAACTCCATTTGGCTCACTAACTTCACACACCATCAGGCTTCCAAGCAGCTCTCAAGGAAACTCAGTTTTCACACTCTATGCTTAGTGCCCTTTGAATGCATTATCAAGGAATGAACCTGGTAGAGCATCCCACACAAACGAATGCTCCACATGCGGGTTTCACATGCCACCAACTCCACATTCACAGGCAACTTCAGCGCCACAGCCGTTTTCAGATAGCCCTCAATGCAAAGGCTCTAGACGCAAATATTGGTGTGAGAGCTAATTCAATCAAGGAAACACTGCATGTTGGTGAAGGGCATATTGAAGAAGGATCAGCCGAGAGGTTCTTGTGGGAGAACAACTCCATTTGGCTCACTAACTTCACACACCATCAGGCTTCCAAGCAGCTCTAAAGGAAACTCAGTTTTCACACTCTATGCTTAGTGCCCTTTGAGTGCCTAGGACTGAAATGAAGCTTGGAGAGCATCCAACATAAACGAATGCTCCACATGCGGGTTTCACATGCCACCAACTCCACATTCTCAGGCAACTTCAGCGCCACAGCCGTTTTCAGAAAGCCCTCAATGCAAAGGCTCTAGACGCAAATATTGGTGTGAGAGCTAATTCAATCAAGGAAACACTGCATGTTGGTGAAGGGCATATTGAAGAAGGATCAGCAGAGTGGTTCTTGTGGGAGAACAACTCCATTTGGCTCACTAACTTCACACACCATCAGTCTTCCAAGCAACTCTCAAGGAAACTCAGTTTTCACACTCTATGCTTAGTGCCCTTTGAGTGCATTATCTAGGAATGAACCTGGTAGAGCATCCCACACAAACGAATGCTCCACATGCGGGTTTCACATGCCACCAACTCCACATTCACAGGCAACTTCAGCGCCACAGCCGTTTTCAGATAGCCCTCAATGCAAAGGCTCTAGACGCAAATATTGGTGTGAGAGCTAATTCAATCAAGGAAACACTGCATGTTGGTGAAGGGCATATTGAAGAAGGATCAGCCGAGTGGTACTTGTGGGAGAACAACTCCATTTGGCTCACTAACTTCACACACCATCAGGCTTCCAAGCAGCTCTCAAGGAAACTCAGTTTTCACACTCTATGCTTAGTGCCCTTTGAGTGCCTAGGACTGAAATGAAGCTTGGAGAGCATCCAACATAAACGAATGCTCCACATGCGGGTTTCACATGCCACCAACTCCACATTCTCAGGCAACTTCAGCGCCACAGCCGTTTTCAGATAGCCCTCAATGCAAAGGCTCTAGACGCAAATATTGGTGTGAGAGCTAATTCAATCAAGGAAACACTGCATGTTGGTGAAGGGCATATTGAAGAAGGATCAGCTGAGTGGTTCTTGTGGGAGAACAACTCCATTTGGCTCACTAACTTCACACACCATCAGGCTTCCAAGCAACTCTCAAGGAAACTCAGTTTTCACACTCTATGCTTAGTGCCCTTTGAGTGCATTATCTAGGAATGAACCTGGTAGAGCATCCCACACAAACGAATGCTCCACATGCGGGTTTCACATGCCACCAACTCCACATTCACAGGCAACTTCAGCGCCACAGCCGTTTTCAGATAGCCCTCAATGCAAAGGCTCCAGACGCAAATATTGGTGTGAGAGCTAATTCAATCAAGGAAACACTGCATGTTGGTGAAGGGCATATTGAAGAAGGATCAGCCGAGTGGTACTTGTGGGAGAACAACTCCATTTGGCTCACTAACTTCACACACCATCAGGCTTCCAAGCAGCTCTCAAGGAAACTCAGTTTTCACACTCTATGCTTAGTGCTCTTTGTGTGCCCAGGACTTAAAAGAAGCTTGGTCAGCATCCCACACAAACGAATGCTCCACATGCGGGTTTCACATGCCACCAACTCCACATTCACAGGCAACTTCAGTGCCACAGCCGTTTTCAGATAGCCCTCAATGCAAAGGCTCTAGACGCAAATATTGGTGTGAGAGCTAATTCAATCAAGGAAACACTGCATGTTGGTGAAGGGCATATTGAAGAAGGATCAGCCGAGTGGTTCTTGTGGGAGAACAACTCCATTTGGCTCACTAACTTCACACACCATCAGGCTTCCAAGCAGCTCTCAAGGAAACTCAGTTTTCACACTCTATGCTTAGTGCACTTTGTATGGCTAGGACTGAAATGAACCTGGTAGAGCATCCCACACAAACGAATGCTCCACATGCGGGTTTCACATGCCACCAACTCCACATTCACAGGCAACTTCAGTGCCACAGCCGTTTTCAGATAGCCCTCAATGCAAAGGCTCTAGATGCAAATATTGGTGTGAGAGCTAATTCAATCAAGGAAACACTGCATGTTGGTGAAGGGCATATTGAAGAAGGATCAGCCGAGTGGTACTTGTGGGAAAACAACTCCATTTGGTTCACTAACTTCACACACCATCAGGCTTCCAAGCAGCTCTCAAGGAAACTCAGTTTTCACACTCTATGCTTAGTGCTCTTTGTGTGCCCAGGACTGAAATGAAGCTTGGTCAGCATCCCACACCAACGAATGCTCCACATGCGGGTTTCACATGCCACCAACTCCACATTCACAGGCAACTTCAGTGCCACAGCCGTTTTCAGATAGCCCTCAATGCAAAGGCTCTAGACGCAAATATTGGTGTGAGAGCTAATGCAATCAAGGAAACACTGCATGTTGGTGAAGGGCATATTGAAGAAGGATCAGCCGAGTGGTTCTTGTGGGAGAACAACTCCATTTGGCTCACTAACTTCACACACCATCAGGCTTCCAAGCAGCTCTCAAGGAAACTCAGTTTTCACGCTCTATGCTTAGTGCCCTTTGTATGGCTAGGACTGAAATGAATGTGGTAGAGCATCCCACACAAACGAATGCTCCACATGCGGGTTTCACATGCCACCAACTCCACATTCACAGGCAACTTCAGCGCCACAGCCGTTTTCAGATAGCCCTCAATGCAAAGGCTCTAGACGCAAATATTGGTGTGAGAGCTAATTCAATCAAGGAAACACTGCATGTTGGTGAAGGGCATATTGAAGAAGGATCAGCCGAGTGGTTCTTGTGGGAGAACAACTCCATTTGGCTCACTAACTTCACACACCATCAGGCTTCCAAACAGCTCTCAAGGAAACTCAGTTTTCACACTCTATGCTTAGTGCCCTATGAGTGCATTATCTAGGAATGAACCTGGTAGAGCATCCCACACAAACGAATGCTCCACATGCGGGTTTCACATGCCACCAACTCCACATTCACAGGCAACTTCAGCGCCACAGCCGTTTTCAGATAGCCCTCAATGCAAAGGCTCTAGACGCAAATATTGGTGTGAGAGCTAATTCAATCAAGGAAACACAGCATGTTGGTGAAGGGCATATTGAAGAAGGATCAGCTGAGTGGTTCTTGTGGGAGAACAACTCCATTTGGCTCACTAACTTCACACACCATCAGGCTTCCAAGCAGCTCTCAAGGAAACTCAGTTTTCACACTTTATGCTTAGTGCTCTTTGTGTGCCTAGGACTGAAGTGAAGCTTGGTCAGCATTCCACACAAACGAATGCTCCACATGCGGGTTTCACATGCCACCAACTCCACATTCACAGGCAACTTCAGCGCCACAGCCGTTTTCAGATAGCCCTCAATGCAAAGGCTCTAGACGCAAATATTGGTGTGAGAGCTAATTCAATCAAGGAAACACTGCATGTTGGTGAAGGGCATATTGAAGAAGGATCAGCCGAGTGGTTCTTGTGGGAGAACAACTCCACTTGGCTCACTAACTTCACACACCATCAGGCTTCCAAGCAGCTCTCAAGGAAACTCAGTTTTCACACTCTATGCTTAGTGCCCTTTGAGTGCATTATCTAGGAATGAACCTGGTAGAGCATCCCACACAAACGAATGCTCCACATGCGGGTTTCACATGCCACCAACTCCACATTCACAGGCAACTTCAGCGCCACAGCCGTTTTCAGATAGCCCTCAATGCAAAGGCTCTAGACGCAAATATTGGTGTGAGAGCTAATTCAATCAAGGAAACACTGCATGTTGGTGAAGGGCATATTGAAGAAGGATCAGCCGAGTGGTACTTGTGGGAGAACAACTCCATTTGGCTCACTAACTTCACACACCATCAGGCTTCCAAGCAGCTCTAAAGGAACTCAGTTTTCTTGCTCTATGCTTAGTGCTCTTTGTGTGCCTAGGACTGAAGTGAAGCTTGGTCAGCATCCCACACAAACGAATGCTCCACATGCGGGTTTCACATGCCACCAACTCCACATTCACAGGCAACTTCAGCGCCACAGCCGTTTTCAGATAGCCCTCAATGCAAAGGCTCTAGACGCAAATATTGGTGTGAGAGCTAATTCAATCAAGGAAACACTGCATGTTGGTGAAGGGCATATTGAAGAAGGATCAGCCGAGTGGTTCTTGTGGGAGAACAACTCCATTTGGCTCACTAACTTCACACACCATCAGGCTTCCAAGCAGCTCTCAAGGAAACTCAGTTTTCACAATCTATGCTTAGTGCCCTTTGAGTGCATTATCTAGGAATGAACCTGGTAGAGCATCCCACACAAACGAATGCTCCACATGCGGGTTTCACATGCCACCAACTCCACATTCACAGGCAACTTCAGCGCCACAGCCGTTTTCAGATAGCCCTCAATGCAAAGGCTCTAGACACAAATATTGGTTTGAGAGCTAATTCAATCAAGGAAACACTGCATGTTGGTGAAGGGCATATTGAAGAAGGATCAGCCGAGTGGTTCTTGTGGGAGAACAACTCCATTTGGCTCACTAACTTCACACACCATCAGGCTTCCAAGCAGCTCTCAAGGAAACTCAGTTTTCACACTCTATGCTTAGTGCCCTTTGTATGGCTAGGACTGAAATGAACCTGGTAGAGCATCCCACACAAACGAATGCTCCACATGCGGGTTTCACATGCCACCAACTCCACATTCACAGGCAACTTCAGCGCCACAGCCGTTTTCAGATAGCCCTCAATGCAAAGGCTCTAGACGCAAATATTGGTGTGAGAGCTAATTCAATCAAGGAAACACTGCATGTTGGTGAAGGGCATATTGAAGAAGGATCAGACGAGTGGTTCTTGTGGGAGAACAACTCCATTTGGCTCACTAACTTCACACACCATCAGGCTTCCAAGCAGCTCTCAAGGAAACTCAGTTTTCACACTCTATGCTTAGTGCCCTTTGAATGCATTATCAAGGAATGAACCTGGTAGAGCATCCCACACAAACGAATGCTCCACATGCGGGTTTCACATGCCACCAACTCCACATTCACAGGCAACTTCAGCGCCACAGCCGTTTTCAGATAGCCCTCAATGCAAAGGCTCTAGACGCAAATATTGGTGTGAGAGCTAATTCAATCAAGGAAACACTGCATGTTGGTGAAGGGCATATTGAAGAAGGATCAGCCGAGTGGTTCTTGTGGGAGAACAACTCCATTTGGCTCACTAACTTCACACACCATCAGGCTTCCAAGCAGCTCTCAAGGAAACTCAGTTTTCACACTCTATGCTTAGTGCCCTTTGAATGCATTATCAAGGAATGAACCTGGTAGAGCATCCCACACAAACGAATGCTCCACATGCGGGTTTCACATGCCACCAACTCCACATTCACAGGCAACTTCAGCGCCACAGCCGTTTTCAGATAGCCCTCAATGCAAAGGCTCTAGACGCAAATATTGGTGTGAGAGCTAATTCAATCAAGGAAACACTGCATGTTGGTGAAGGGCATATTGAAGAAGGATCAGCCGAGAGGTTCTTGTGGGAGAACAACTCCATTTGGCTCACTAACTTCACACACCATCAGGCTTCCAAGCAGCTCTAAAGGAAACTCAGTTTTCACACTCTATGCTTAGTGCCCTTTGAGTGCCTAGGACTGAAATGAAGCTTGGAGAGCATCCAACATAAACGAATGCTCCACATGCGGGTTTCACATGCCACCAACTCCACATTCTCAGGCAACTTCAGCGCCACAGCCGTTTTCAGAAAGCACTCAATGCAAAGGCTCTAGACGCAAATATTGGTGTGAGAGCTAATTCAATCAAGGAAACACTGCATGTTGGTGAAGGGCATATTGAAGAAGGATCAGCCGAGTGGTACTTGTGGGAGAACAACTCCATTTGGCTCACTAACTTCACACACCATCAGGCTTCCAAGCAGCTCTCAAGGAAACTCAGTTTTCACACTCTATGCTTAGTGCTCTTTGTGTGCCTAGGACTGAAGTGAAGCTTGGTCAGCATCCCACACAAACGAATGCTCCACATGCGGGTTTCACATGCCACCAACTCCACATTCACAGGCAACTTCAGCGCCACAGCCGTTTTCAGATAGCCCTCAATGCAAAGGCTCTAGACGCAAATATTGGTGTGAGAGCTAATTCAATCAAGGAAACACTGCATGTTGGTGAAGGGCATATTGAAGAAGGATCAGAAGAGTGGTTCTTGTGGGAGAACAACTCCATTTGGCTCACTAACTTCACACACCATCAGGCTTCCAAGCAGCTCTCAAGGAAACTCAGTTTTCACACTCTATGCTTAGTGCCCTTTGAGTGCATTATCTAGGAATGAACCTGGTAGAGCATCCCACACAAACGAATGCTCCACATGCGGGTTTCACATGCCACCAACTCCACATTCACAGGCAACTTCAGTGCCACAGCCGTTTTCAGATAGCCCTCAATGCAAAGGCTCTAGACACAAATATTGGTTTGAGAGCTAATTCAATCAAGGAAACACTGCATGTTGGTGAAGGGCATATTGAAGAAGGATCAGCCGAGTGGGTTCTTGTGGAGAACAACTCCATTTGGCTCACTAACTTCACACACCATCAGGCTTCCAAGCAGCTCTCAAGGAAACTCAGTTTTCACACTCTATGCTTAGTGCCCCTTTGTATGGCTAGGACTGAAATGAACCTGGTAGAGCATCCCACACAAACGAATGCTCCACATGCGGGTTTCACATGCCACCAACTCCACATTCACAGGCAACTTCAGCGCCACAAGCCGTTTCAGATAGCACTCAATGCAAAGGCTCTAGACGCAAATATTGGTGTGAGAGCTAATTCAATCAAGGAAACACTGCATGTTGGTGAAGGGCATATTGAAGAAGGATCAGACGAGTGGTTCTTGTGGGAGAACAACTCCATTTGGCTCACTAACTTCACACACCATCAGGCTTCCAAGCAGCTCTCAAGGAAACTCAGTTTTCACACTCTATGCTTAGTGCCCTTTGAATGCATTATCAAGGATGAACCTGGTAGAGCATCCCACAACAAACGAATGCTCCACATGCGGGTTTCACATGCCACCAACTCCACATTCACAGGCAACTTCAGCGCCACAGCCGTTTTCAGATAGCCCTCAATGCAAAGGCTCTAGACGCAAATATTGGTGTGAGAGCTAATTCAATCAAGGAAACACTGCATGTTGGTGAAGGGGCATATTGAAGAAGGATCAGCCGAGTGGTTCTTGTGGGAGAACAACTCCATTTGGCTCACTAACTTCACACACCATCAGGCTTCCAAGCAGCTCTCAAGGAAACTCAGTTTTCACACTCTATGCTTAGTGCCCTTTGAATGCATTATCAAGGAATGAACCTGGTAGAGCATCCCACACAAACGAATGGTCCACATGCGGGTTTCACATGCCACCAACTCCACATTCACAGGCAACTTCAGCGCCACAGCCGTTTTCAGATAGCCCTCAATGCAAAGGCTCTAGACGCAAAATATTGGTGTGAGAGCTAATTCAATCAAGGAAACACTGCATGTTGGTGAAGGGGCATAATTGGAAGAAGGATCAGCCGAGAGGTTCTTGTGGGAGAACAACTCCATTTGGCTCACTAACTTCACACACCATCAGGCTTCCAAGCAGCTCTCAAGGAAACTCAGTTTTCACACTCTATGCTTAGTGCCCTTTGAGTGCCTAGGACTGAAATGAAGCTTGGAGAGCATCCAACATAAACGAATGCTCCACATGCAGGTTTCACATGCCACCAACTCCACATTCTCAGGCAACTTCAGCGCCACAGCCGTTTTCAGATAGCCCTCAATGCAAAGGCTCTAGACGCAAATATTGGTGTGAGAGCTAATTCAATCAAGGGAAACACTGCATGTTGGTGAAGGGGCATATTGAAGAAGGATCAGCCGAGTGGTTCTTGTGGGAGAACAACTCCATTTGGCTCACTAACTTCACACACCATCAGGCTTCCAAGCAGCTCTCAAGGAAAACTCAGTTTTCACACTCTATGCTTAGTGCCCTTTGAGTGCATTATCTAGGAATGAACCCTGGTAGAGCATCCCACACAAACGAATGCTCCACATGCGGGTTTCACATGCCAACCCAACTCCACATTCACAGGCAACTTCAGTGCCACAGCCGTTTTCAGATAGCCCTCAATGCAAAGGCTCTAGACACAAATATTGGTTTGAGAGCTAATTCAATCAAGGAAACACTGCATGTTGGGTGAAGGGCATATTGAAGAAGGATCAGCCGAGTGGTTCTTGTGGGAGAACAACTCCATTTGGCTCACTAACTTCACACACCATCAGGCTTCCAAGCAGCTCTCAAGGAAAACTCAGTTTTCACACTCTATGCTTAGTGCTCTTTGTGTGCCTAGGACTGAAGTGAAGCTTGGTCAGCATCCCACACAAAACGAATGCTCCACATGCGGGTTTCACATGCCACCAACTCCACATTCACAGGCAACTTCAGCGCCACAGCCGTTTTCAGATAGCCCTCAATGCAAAGGCTCTAGACGCAAATATTGGTGTGAGAGCTAATTCAATCAAGGAAACACTGCATGTTGGTGAAGGGCATATTGAAGAAGGATCAGCCGAGTGGTTCTTGTGGGAGAACAACTCCATTTGGCTCACTAACTTCACACACCATCAGGCTTCCAAGCAGCTCTCAAGGAAACTCAGTTTTCACACTCTATGCTTAGTGCCCTTTGAGTGGATTACCAAGGAATGAACCTGGTAGAGCATCCCACAGAAACGAATGCTCCACATGCGGGTTTCACATGCCACCAACTCCACATTCACAGGCAACTTCAGTGCCACAGCCGTTTTCAGATAGCCCTCAATGCAAAGGCTCTAGACGCAAATATTGGTGTGAGAGCTAATGCAATCAAGGAAACACTGCATGTTGGTGAAGGGCATATTGAAGAAGGATCAGCCGAGTGGTTCTTGTGGGAGAACAACTCCATTTGGCTCACTAACTTCACACACCATCAGGCTTCCAAGCAGCTCTCAAGGAAACTCAGTTTTCACACTCTATGCTTAGTGCCCTTTGTATGGATAGGACTGAAATGAACCTGGTAGAGCATCCCACACAAACGAATGCTCCACATGCGGGTTTCACATGCCACCAACTCCACATTCACAGGCAACTTCAGCGCCACAGCCGTTTTCAGATAGCCCTCAATGCAAAGGCTCTAGACGCAAATATTGGTGTGAGAGCTAATTCAATCAAGGAAACACTGCATGTTGGTGAAGGGCATATTGAAGAAGTATCAGACGAGTGGTTCTTGTGGGAGAACAACTCCATTTGGCTCACTAACTTCACACACCATCAGGCTTCCAAGCAGCTCTCAAGGAAACTCAGTTTTCACACTCTATGCTTAGTGCCCTTTGAATGCATTATCAAGGAATGAACCTGGTAGAGCATCCCACACAAACGAATGCTCCACATGCGGGTTTCACATGCCACCAACTCCACATTCACAGGCAACTTCAGTGCCACAGCCGTTTTCAGATAGCCCTCAATGCAAAGGCTCTAGACGCAAATATTGGTGTGAGAGCTAATGCAATCAAGGAAACACTGCATGTTGGTGAAGGGCATATTGAAGAAGGATCAGCCGAGTGGTTCTTTTGGGAGAACAACTCCATTTGGCTCACTAACTTCACACACCATCAGGCTTCCAAGCAGCTCTCAAGGAAACTCAGTTTTCACACTCTATGCTTAGTGCCCTTTGTATGGCTAGGACTGAAATGAACCTGGTAGAGCATCCCACACAAACGAATGCTCCACATGCGGGTTTCACATGCCACCAACTCCACATTCACAGGCAACTTCAGCGCCACTGCCGTTTTCAGATAGCCCTCAATGCAAAGGCTCTAGACGCAAATATTGGTGTGAGAGCTAATTCAATCAAGGAAACACTGCATGTTGGTGAAGGGCATATTGAAGAAGGATCAGCCGAGTGGTTCTTGTGGGAGAACAACTCCATTTGGCTCACTAACTTCACACACCATCAGGCTTCCAAGCAGCTCTCAAGGAAACTCAGTTTTCACACTCTATGCTTAGTGCCCTTTGAATGCATTATCAAGGAATGAACCTGGTAGAGCATTCCACACAAACGAATGCTCCACATGCGGGTTTCACATGCCACCAACTCCACATTCACAGGCAACTTCAGCGCCACAGCCGTTTTCAGATAGCCCTCAATGCAAAGGCTCTAGACGCAAATATTGGTGTGAGAGCTAATTCAATCAAGGAAACACTGCATGTTGGTGAAGGGCATATTGAAGAAGGATCAGCCGAGTGGTTCTTGTGGGAGAACAACTCCATTTGGCTCACTAACTTCACACACCATCAGGCTTCCAAGCAGCTCTCAAGGAAACTCAGTTTTCACACTCTATGCTTAGTGCCCTTAGAGTGCATTATCTAGGAATGAACCTGGTAGAGCATCCCACACAAACGAATGCTCCACATGCGGGTTTCACATGCCACCAACTCCACATTCACAGGCAACTTCAGCGCCACAGCCGTTTTCAGATAGCCCTCAATGCAAAGGCTCTAGACGCAAATATTGGTGTGAGAGCTAATTCAATCAAGGAAACACTGCATGTTGGTGAAGGGCATATTGAAGAAGGATCAGCCGAGTGGTTCTTGTGGGAGAACAACTCCATTTGGCTCACTAACTTCACACACCATCAGGCTTCCAAGCAGCTCTCAAGGAAACTCAGTTTTCACACTCTATGCTTAGTGCCCTTTGAGTGCATTATCTAGGAATGAACCTGGTAGAGCATCCCACACAAACGAATGCTCCACATGCGGGTTTCACATGCCACCAACTCCACATTCACAGGCAACTTCAGCGCCACAGCCGTTTTCAGATAGCCCTCAATGCAAAGGCTCTAGACGCAAATATTGGTGTGAGAGCTAATTCAATCAAGGAAACACAGCATGTTGGTGAATGGCATATTGAAGATGGATCAGCCGAGTGGTTCTTGTGGGAGAACAACTCCATTTGGCTCACTAACTTCACACACCATCAGGCTTCCAAGCAGCTCTCAAGGAAACTCAGTTTTCACACTCTATGCTTAGTGCTCTTTGTGTGCCTAGGACTGAAGTGAAGCTTGGTCAGCATCCCACACAAACGAATGCTCCACATGCGGGTTTCACATGCCACCAACTCCACATTCACAGGCAACTTCAGCGCCACAGCCGTTTTCAGATAGCCCTCAATGCAAAGGCTCTAGACGCAAATATTGGTGTGAGAGCTAATTCAATCAAGGAAACACTGCATGTTGGTGAAGGGCATATTGAAGAAGGATCAGCAGAGTGGTTCTTGTGGGAGAACAACTCCACTTGGCTCACTAACTTCACACACCATCAGGCTTCCAAGCAGCTCTCAAGGAAACTCAGTTTTCACACTCTATGCTTAGTGCCCTTTGAGTGCATTATCTAGGAATGAACCTGGTAGAGCATCCCACACAAACGAATGCTCCACATGCGGGTTTCACATGCCACTAACTCCACATTCACAGGCAACTTCAGCGCCACAGCCGTTTTCAGATAGCCCTCAATGCAAAGGCTCTAGACGCAAATATTGGTGTGAGAGCTAATTCAATCAAGGAAACACTGCATGTTGGTGAAGGGCATATTGAAGAAGGATCAGCTGAGTGGTACTTGTGGGAGAACAACTCCATTTGGCTCACTAACTTCACACACCATCAGGCTTCCAAGCAGCTCTCAAGGAAACTCAGTTTTCACACTCTATGCTTAGTGCTCTTTGTGTGCCTAGGACTGAAGTGAAGCTTGGTCAGCATCCCACACAAACGAATGCTCCACATGCGGGTTTCACATGCCACCAACTCCACATTCACAGGCAACTTCAGCGCCACAGTCGTTTTCAGATAGCCCTCAATGCAAAGGCTCTAGACGCAAATATTGGTGTGAGAGCTAATTCAATCAAGGAAACACTGCATGTTGGTGAAGGGCATATTGAAGAAGGATCAGCCGAGTGGTTCTTGTGGGAGAACAACTCCATTTGGCTCACTAACTTCACACACCATCAGGCTTCCAAGCAGCTCTCAAGGAAACTCAGTTTTCACACTCTATGCTTAGTGCCCTTTGTATGGCTAGGACTGAAATGAACCTGGTAGAGCATCCCACACAAACGAATGCTCCACATGCGGGTTTCACATGCCACCAACTCCACATTCACAGGCAATTTCAGCGCCACTGCCGTTTTCAGATAGCCCTCAATGCAAAGGCTCTAGACGCAAATATTGGTGTGAGAGCTAATTCAATCAAGGAAACACTGCATGTTGGTGAAGGGCATATTGAAGAAGGATCAGCCGAGTGGTTCTTGTGGGAGAACAACTCCATTTGGCTCACTAACTTCACACACCATCAGGCTTCCAAGCAGCTCTCAAGGAAACTCAGTTTTCACACTCTATGCTTAGTGCCCTTTGAATGCATTATCAAGGAATGAACCTGGTAGAGCATTCCACACAAACGAATGCTCCACATGCGGGTTTCACATGCCACCAACTCCACATTCACAGGCAACTTCAGCGCCACAGCCGTTTTCAGATAGCCCTCAATGCAAAGGCTCTAGACGCAAATATTGGTGTGAGAGCTAATTCAATCAAGGAAACACTGCATGTTGGTGAAGGGCATATTGAAGAAGGATCAGCTGAGTGGTTCTTGTGGGAGAACAACTCCATTTGGCTCACTAACTTCACACACCATCAGGCTTCCAAGCAGCTCTCAAGGAAACTCAGTTTTCACACTCTATGCTTAGTGCCCTTTGAGTGCATTATCTAGGAATGAACCTGGTAGAGCATTCCACACAAACGAATGCTCCACATGCGGGTTTCACATGCCACCAACTCCACATTCACAGGCAACTTCAGCGCCACAGTCGTTTTCAGATAGCCCTCAATGCAAAGGCTCTAGACGCAAATATTGGTGTGAGAGCTAATTCAATCAAGGAAACACTGCATGTTGGTGAAGGGCATATTGAAGAAGGATCAGCCGAGTGGTTCTTGTGGGAGAACAACTCCATTTGGCTCACTAACTTCACACACCATCAGGCTTCCAAGCAGCTCTCAAGGAAACTCAGTGTTCACACTCTATGCTTAGTGCCCTTTGAGTGCATTATCTAGGAATGAACCTGGTAGAGCATCCCACACAAACGAATGCTCCACATGCGGGTTTCACATGCCACCAACTCCACATTCACAGGCAACTTCAGTGCCACAGCCGTTTTCAGATAGCCCTCAATGCAAAGGCTCTAGACGCAAATATTGGTTTGAGAGCTAATGCAATCAAGGAAACACTGCATGTTGGTGAAGGGCATATTGAAGAAGGATCAGCCGAGTGGTTCTTGTGGGAGAACAACTCCATTTGGCTCACTAACTTCACACACCATCAGGCTTCCAAGCAGCTCTCAAGGAAACTCAGTTTTCACACTCTATGCTTAGTGCCCTTTGTATGGCTAGGACTGAAATGAACCTGGTAGAGCATCCCACACAAACGAATGCTCCACATGCGGGTTTCACATGCCACCAACTCCACATTCACAGGCAACTTCAGCGCCACTGCCGTTTTCAGATAGCCCTCAATGCAAAGGCTCTAGACGCAAATTTTGGTGTGAGAGCTAATTCAATCAAGGAAACACTGCATGTTGGTGAAGGGCATATTGAAGAAGGATCAGCCGAGTGGTTCTTGTGGGAGAACAACTCCATTTGGCTCACTAACTTCACACACCATCAGGCTTCCAAGCAGCTCTCAAGGAAACTCAGTTTTCACACTCTATGCTTAGTGTCCTTTGAATGCATTATCAAGGAATGAACCTGGTAGAGCATTCCACACAAACGAATGCTCCACATGCGGGTTTCACATGCCACCAACTCCACATTCACAGGCAACTTCAGCGCCACAGCCGTTTTCAGATAGCCCTCAATGCAAAGGCTCTAGACGCAAATATTGGTGTGAGAGCTAATTCAATCAAGGAAACACTGCATGTTGGTGAAGGGCATATTGAAGAAGGATCAGCCGAGTGGTTCTTGTGGGAGAACAACTCCATTTGGCTCACTAACTTCACACACCATCAGGCTTCCAAGCAGCTCTCAAGGAAACTCAGTTTTCACACTCTATGCTTAGTGCTCTTTGTGTGGCTAGGACTGAAATGAACCTGGTAGAGCATCCCACACAAACGAATGCTCCACATGCGGGTTTCACATGCCACCAACTCCACATTCACAGGCAACTTCAGCGCCACAGCCGTTTTCAGATAGCCCTCAATGCAAAGGCTCTAGACGCAAATATTGGTGTGAGAGCTAATTCAATCAAGGAAACACTGCATGTTGGTAAAGGGCATATTGAAGAAGGATCAGCCGAGCGGTTCTTGTGGGAGAACAACTCCATTTGGCTCACTAACTTCACACACCATCAGGCTTCCAAGCAGCTCTCAAGGAAACTCAGTTTTCACACTCTATGCTTAGTGCCCTTTGAGTGCATTATCTAGGAATGAACCTGGTAGAGCATCCCACACAAACGAATGCTCCACATGCGGGTTTCACATGCCACCAACTCTACATTCACAGGCAACTTCAGCGCCACAGCCGTTTTCAGATAGCCCTCAATGCAAAGGCTCTAGACGCAAATATTGGTGTGAGAGCTAATTCAATCAAGGAAACACTGCATGTTGGTGAAGGGCATATTGAAGAAGGATCAGCCGAGTGGTTCTTGTGGGAGAACAACTCCATTTGGCTCACTAACTTCACACACCATCAGGCTTCCAAGCAGCTCTCAAGGAAACTCAGTTTTCACACTCTATGCTTAGTGCCCTTTGATTGCCTAGGACTGAAATGAAGTTTGGAGAGCATCCCACATAAACGAATGCTCCACATGCGGGTTTCACATGCCACCAACTCCACATTCACAGGCAACTTCAGCGCCACAGCCATTTTCAGATAGCCCTCAATGCAAAGGCTCTAGACGCAAATATTGGTGTGAGAGCTAATTCAATCAAGGAAACACTGCATGTTGGTGAAGGGCATATTGAAGAAGGATCAGCCGAGTGGTTCTTGTGGGAGAACAACTCCATTTGGCTCACTAACTTCACACACCATCAGGCTTCCAAGCAGCTCTCAAGGAAACTCAGTTTTCACACTCTATGCTTAGTGCCCTTTGAGTGCATTATCTAGGAATGAACCTGGTAGAGCATCCCACACAAACGAATGCTCCACATGCGGGTTTCACATGCCACCAACTCCACATTCACAGGCAACTTCAGCGCCACAGCCGTTTTCAGATAGCCCTCAATGCAAAGGCTCTAGACGCAAATATTGGTGTGAGAGCTAATTCAATCAAGGAAACACTGCATGTTGGTGCAGGGCATATTGAAGAAGGATCAGCCGAGTGGTTCTTGTGGGAGAACAACTCCATTTGGCTCACTAACTTCACACACCATCAGGCTTCCAAGCAGCTCTCAAGGAAACTCAGTTTTCACACTCTATGCTTAGTGCCCTTTGAGTGCATTATCTAGGAATGAACCTGGTAGAGCATCCCACACAAACGAATGCTCCACATGCGGGTTTCACATGCCACCAACTCCACATTCACAGGCAACTTCAGCGCCACAGCCGTTTTCAGATAGCCCTCAATGCAAAGGCTCTAGACGCAAATATTGGTGTGAGAGCTAATTCAATCAAGGAAACATTGCATGTTGGTGAAGGGCATATTGAAGAAGGATCAGCCGAGTGGTTCTTGTGGGAGAACAACTCCATTTGGCTCACTAACTTCATACACCATCAGGCTTCCAAGCAGCTCTCAAGGAAACTCAGTTTTCACACTCTATGCTTAGTGCCCTTTGTATGGCTAGGACTGAAATGAACCTGGTAGAGCATCCCACACAAACGAATGCTCCACATGCGGGTTTCACATGCCACCAACTCCACATTCACAGGCAACTTCAGCGCCACAGCCGTTTTCAGATAGCCCTCAATGCAAAGGCTCTAGACGCAAATATTGGTGTGAGAGCTAATTCAATCAAGGAAACACTGCATGTTGGTGAAGGGCATATTGAAGAAGGATCAGCCGAGTGGTTCTTGTGGGAGAACAACTCCATTTGGCTCACTAACTTCACACACCATCAGGCTTCCAAGCAGCTCTCAAGGAAACTCAGTTTTCACACTCTATGCTTAGTGCCCTTTGTATGGCTGGGACTGAAATGAACCTGGTAGAGCATCCCACACAAACGAATGCTCCACATGCGGGTTTCACATGCCACCAACTCCACATTCACAGGCAACTTCAGCGCCACAGCCGTTTTCAAATAGCCCTCAAGGCAAAGGCTTTAGACGCAAATATTGGTGTGAGAGCTAATTCAATCAAGGAAACACTGCATGTTGGTGAAGGGCATATTGAAGAAGGATCAGCCGAGTGGTTCTTGTGGGAGAACAACTCCATTTGGCTCACTAACTTCACACACCATCAGGCTTCCAAGCAGCTCTCAAGGAAACTCAGTTTTCACACTCTATGTTTAGTGACCTTTGAGTGCATTATCTAGGAATGAACCTGGTAGAGCATCCCACACAAACGAATGCTCCACATGTGGGTTTCACATGCCACCAACTCCACATTCACAGGCAACTTCAGCGCCACAGCCGTTTTCAGATAGCCCTCAATGCAAAGGCTCTAGACGCAAATATTGGTGTGAGAGCTAATTCAATCAAGGAAACACTGCATGTTGGTGAAGGGCATATTGAAGAAGGATCAGCCGAGTGGTTCTTGTGGGAGAACAACTCCATTTGGCTCACTAACTTCACACACCATCAGGCTTCCAAGCAGCTCTCAAGGAAACTCAGTTTTCACACTCTATGCTTAGTGCTCTTTGTGTGCCTAGGACTGAAATGAAGCTTGGTCAGCATCCCACACAAACGAATGCTCCACATGCGGGTTTCACATGCCACCAACTCCACATTCACAGGCAACTTCAGCGCCACAGCCGTTTTCAGATAGCCCTCAATGCAAAGGCTCTAGACGCAAATATTGGTGTGAGAGCTAATTCAATCAAGGAAACACTGCATGTTGGTGAAGGGCATATTGAAGAAGGATCAGCCGAGTGGTTCTTGTGGGAGAACAACTCCATTTGGCTCACTAACTTCACACACCATCAGGCTTCCAAGCAGCTCTCAAGGAAACTCAGTTTTCACACTCTATGTTTAGTGCCCTTTGTATGGCTAGGACTGAAATGAACCTGGTAGAGCATCCCACACAAACGAATGCTCCACATGCGGGTTTCACATGCCACCAACTCCACATTCACAGGCAACTTCAGCGCCACAGCCGTTTTCAGATAGCCCTCAATGCAAAGGCTCTAGACGCAAATATTGGTGTGAGAGCTAATTCAATCAAGGAAACACTGCATGTTGGTGAAGGGCATATTGAAGAAGGATCAGCCGAGTGGTTCTTGTGGGAGAACAACTCCATTTGGCTCACTAACTTCACACACCATCAGGCTTCCAAGCAGCTCTCAAGGAAACTCAGTTTTCACACTCTATGCTTAGTGCCCTTTGAGTGCATTATCTAGGAATGAACCTAGTAAAGCATCCCACACAAACGAATGCTCCACATGCGGGTTTCACATGCCACCAACTCCACATTCACAGGCAACTTCAGCGCCACAGCCGTTTTCAGATAGCCCTCAATGCAAAGGCTTTAGACGCAAATATTGGTGTGAGAGCTAATTCAATCAAGGAAACACTGCATGTTGGTGAAGGGCATATTGAAGAAGGATCAGCCGAGTGGTTCTTGTGGGAGAACAACTCCATTTGGCTCACTAACTTCACACACCATCAGGCTTCCAAGCAGCTCTCAAGGAAACTCAGTTTTCACACTCTATGTTTAGTGCCCTTTGAGTGCATTATCTAGGAATGAACCTGGTAGAGCATCCCACACAAACGAATGCTCCACATGTGGGTTTCACATGCCACCAACTCCAGATTCACAGGCAACTTCAGCGCCACAGCCGTTTTCAGATAGCCCTCAATGCAAAGGCTCTAGACGCAAATATTGGTGTGAGAGCTAATTCAATCAAGGGAACACTGCATGTTGGTGAAGGGCATATTGAAGAAGGATCAGCCGAGTGGTTCTTGTGGGAGAACAACTCCATTTGGCTCACTAACTTCACACACCATCAGGCTTCCAAGCAGCTCTCAAGGAAACTCAGTTTTCACACTCTATGTTTAGTGCCCTTTGAGTGCATTATCTAGGAATGAACCTGGTAGAGCATCCCACACAAACGAATGCTCCACATGTGGGTTTCACATGCCACCAACTCCACATTCACAGGCAACTTCAGCGCCACAGCCGTTTTCAGATAGCCCTCAATGCAAAGGCTCTAGACGCAAATATCGGTGTGAGAGCTAATTCAATCAAGGGAACACTGCATGTTGGTGAAGGGCATATTGAAGAAGGATCAGCCGAGTGGTTCTTGTGGGAGAACAACTCCATTTGGCTCACTAACTTCACACACCATCAGGCTTCCAAGCAGCTCTCAAGGAAACTCAGTTTTCACACTCTATGTTTAGTGCCCTTTGAGTGCATTATCTAGGAATGAACCTGGTAGAGCATCCCACACAAACGAATGCTCCACATGTGGGTTTCACATGCCACCAACTCCACATTCACAGGCAACTTCAGCGCCACAGCCGTTTTCAGATAGCCCTCAATGCAAAGGCTCTAGACGCAAATATTGGTGTGAGAGCTAATGCAATCAAGGAAACACTGCATGTTGGTGAAGGGCATATTGAAGAAGGATCAGACGAGTGGTTCTTGTGGGAGAACAACTCCATTTGGCTCACTAACTTCACACACCATCAGGCTTCCAAGCAGCTCTCAAGGAAACTCAGTTTTCACACTCTATGCTTAGTGCTCTTTGTGTGCCTAGGACTGAAATGAAGCTTGGTCAGCATCCCACACAAACGAATGCTCCACATGCGGGTTTCACATGCCACCAACTCCACATTCACAGGCAACTTCAGCGCCACAGCCGTTTTCAGATAGCCCTCAAAGCAAAGGCTCTAGACGCAAATATTGGTGTGAGAGCTAATTCAATCAAGGAAACACTGCATGTTGGTGAAGGGCATATTGAAGAAGGATCAGCCGAGTGGTTCTTGTGGGAGAACAACTCCATTTGGCTCACTAACTTCACACACCATCAGGCTTCCAAGCAGCTCTCAAGGAAACTCAGTTTTCACACTCTATGCTTCGTGCCCTTTGTATGGCTAGGACTGAAATGAACCTGGTAGAGCAACCCACACAAACGAATGCTCCACATGCGGGTTTCACATGCCACCAACTCCACATTCACAGGCAACTTCAGCGCCACAGCCGTTTTCAGATAGCCCTCAATGCAAAGGCTCTAGACGCAAATATTGGTGTGAGAGCTAATTCAATCAAGGAAACACTGCATGTTGGTGAAGGGCATATTGAAGAAGGATCAGCCGAGTGGTTCTTGTGGGAGAACAACTCCATTTGGCTCACTAACTTCACACACCATCAGGCTTCCAAGCAGCTCTCAAGGAAACTCAGTTTTCACACTCTATGCTTAGTGCCCTTTGTATGGCTAGGACTGAAATGAACCTGGTAGAGCATCCCACACAAACGAATGCTCCACATGCGGGTTTCACATGCCACCAACTCCACATTCACAGGCAACTTCAGCGCCACAGCCGTTTTCAGATAGCCCTCAATGCAAAGGCTCTAGACGCAAATATTGGTGTGAGAGCTAATTCAATCAAGGAAACACTGCATGTTGGTGAAGGGCATATTGAAGAAGGATCAGCCGAGTGGTTCTTGTGGGAGAACAACTCCATTTGGCTCACTAACTTCACACACCATCAGGCTTCCAAGCAGCTCTCAAGGAAACTCAGTTTTCACACTCTATGCTTAGTGCCCTTTGAGTGCATTATCTAGGAATGAACCTGGTAGAGCATCCCACACAAACGAATGCTCCACATGCGGGTTTCACATGCCACCAACTCCACATTCACAGGCAACTTCAGCGCCACAGCCGTTTTCAGATAGCCCTCAATGCAAAGGCTCCAGACGCAAATATTGGTGTGAGAGCTAATTCAATCAAGGAAACACTGCATGTTGGTGAAGGGCATATTGAAGAAGGATCAGCCGAGTGGTTCTTGTGGGAGAACAACTCCATTTGGCTCACTAACTTCACACACCATCAGGCTTCCAAGCAGCTCTCAAGGAAACTCAGTTTTCACACTCTATGCTTAGTGCCCTTTGAGTGCATTATCTAGGAATGAACCTGGTAGAGCATCCCACACAAACGAATGCTCCACATGCGGGTTTCACATGCCACCAACTCCACATTCACAGGCAACTTCAGCGCCACAGCCGTTTTCAGATAGCCCTCAAAGCAAAGGCTCTAGACGCAAATATTGGTGTGAGAGCTAATTTAATCAAGGAAACACTGCATGTTGGTGAAGGGCATATTGAAGAAGAATCAGCCGAGTGGTTCTTGTGGGAGAACAACTCCATTTGGCTCACTAACTTCACACACCATCAGGCTTCCAAGCAGCTCTCAAGGAAACTCAGTTTTCACACTCTATGCTTAGTGCTCTTTGTGTGCCTAGGACTGAAATGAAGCTTGGTCAGCATCCCACACAAACGAATGCTCCACATGCGGGTTTCACATGCCACCAACTCCACATTCACAGGCAACTTCAGCGCCACAGCCGTATTCAGATAGCCCTCAATGCAAAGGCTCTAGACGCAAATATCGGTGTGAGAGCTAATTCAATCAAGGAAACACTGCATGTTGGTGAAGGGCATATTGAAGAAGGATCAGCAGAGTGGTTCTTGTGGGAGAACAACTCCATTTGGCTCACTAACTTCACACACCATCAGGCTTCCAAGCAGCTCTCAAGGAAACTCAGTTTTCACACTCTATGCTTAGTGCCCTTTGTATGGCTAGGACTGAAATGAACCTGGTAGAGCATCCCACACAAACGAATGCTCCACATGCGGGTTTCACATGCCACCAACTCCACATTCACAGGCAACTTCAGCGCCACAGCCGTTTTCAGATAGCCCTCAATGCAAAGGCTCTAGACGCAAATATTGGTGTGAGAGCTAATTCAATCAAGGAAACACTGCATGTTGGTGAAGGGCATATTGAAGAAGGATCAGCCGAGTGGTTCTTGTGGGAGAACAACTCCATTTGGCTCACTAACTTCACACACCATCAGGCTTCCAAGCAGCTCTCAAGGAAACTCAGTTTTCACACTCTATGCTTAGTGCCCTTTGAGTGCATTATCTAGGAATGAACCTAGTACAGCATCCCACACAAACGAATGCTCCACATGCGGGTTTCACATGCCACCAACTCCACATTCACAGGCAACTTCAGCGCCACAGCCGTTTTCAAATAGCCCTCAATGCAAAGGCTTTAGACGCAAATATTGGTGTTAGAGCTAATTCAATCAAGGAAACACTGCATGTTGGTGAAGGGCATATTGAAGAAGGATCAGCCGAGTGGTTCTTGTGGGAGAACAACTCCATTTGGCTCACTAACTTCACACACCATCAGGCTTCCAAGCAGCTCTCAAGGAAACTCAGTTTTCACACTCTATGCTTAGTGCTCTTTGTGTGCCTAGGACTGAAATGAAGATTGGTCAGCATCCCACACAAACGAATGCTCCACATGCGGGTTTCACATGCCACCAACTCCACATTCACAGGCAACTTCAGCGCCACAGCCGTTTTCAGATAGCCCTCAAAGCAAAGGCTCTAGACGCAAATATTGGTGTGAGAGCTAATTCAATCAAGGAAACACTGCATGTTGGTGAAGGGCATATTGAAGAAGGATCAGCCGAGTGGTTCTTGTGGGAGAACAACTCCATTTGGCTCACTAACTTCACACACCATCAGGCTTCCAAGCAGCTCTCAAGGAAACTCAGTTTTCACACTCTATGCTTCGTGCCCTTTGTATGGCTAGGACTGAAATGAACCTGGTAGAGCAACCCACACAAACGAATGCTCCACATGCGGGTTTCACATGCCACCAACTCCACATTCACAGGCAACTTCAGCGCCACAGCCGTTTTCAGATAGCCCTCAATGCAAAGGCTCTAGACGCAAATATTGGTGTGAGAGCTAATTCAATCAAGGAAACACTGCATGTTGGTGAAGGGCATATTGAAGAAGGATCAGCCGAGTGGTTCTTGTGGGAGAACAACTCCATTTGGCTCACTAACTTCACACACCATCAGGCTTCCAAGCAGCTCTCAAGGAAACTCAGTTTTCACACTCTATGCTTAGTGCCCTTTGAGTGCATTATCTAGGAATGAACCTGGTAGAGCATCCCACACAAACGAATGCTCCACATGCGGGTTTCACATGCCACCAACTCCACATTCACAGGCAAATTCAGCGCCACAGCCGTTTTCAGATAGCCCTCAATGCAAAGGCTCCAGACGCAAATATTGGTGTGAGAGCTAATTCAATCAAGGAAACACTGCATGTTGGTGAAGGGCATATTGAAGAAGGATCAGCCGAGTGGTTCTTGTGGGAGAACAACTCCATTTGGCTCACTAACTTCACACACCATCAGGCTTCCAAGCAGCTCTCAAGGAAACTCAGTTTTCACACTCTATGCTTAGTGCCCTTTGAGTGCATTATCTAGGAATGAACCTGGTAGAGCATCCCACACAAACGAATGCTCCACATGCGGGTTTCACATGCCACCAACTCCACATTCACAGGCAACTTCAGCGCCACAGCCGTTTTCAGATAGCCCTCAAAGCAAAGGCTCTAGACGCAAATATTGGTGTGAGAGCTAATTCAATCAAGGAAACACTGCATGTTGGTGAAGGGCATATTGAAGAAGAATCAGCCGAGTGGTTCTTGTGGGAGAACAACTCCATTTGGCTCACTAACTTCACACACCATCAGGCTTCCAAGCAGCTCTCAAGGAAACTCAGTTTTCACACTCTATGCTTAGTGCTCTTTGTGTGCCTAGGACTGAAATGAAGCTTGGTCAGCATCCCACACAAACGAATGCTCCACATGCGGGTTTCACATGCCACCAACTCCACATTCACAGGCAACTTCAGCGCCACAGCCGTTTTCAGATAGCCCTCAATGCAAAGGCTCTAGACGCAAATATTGGTGTGAGAGCTAATTCAATCAAGGAAACACTGCATGTTGGTGAAGGGCATATTGAAGAAGGATCAGCAGAGTGGTTCTTGTGGGAGAACAACTCCATTTGGCTCACTAACTTCACACACCATCAGGCTTCCAAGCAGCTCTCAAGGAAACTCAGTTTTCACACTCTATGCTTAGTGCCCTTTGAGTGCCTAGGACTGAAATGAAGCTTGGAGAGCATCCCACACAAACGAATGCTCCACATGCGGGTTTCACATGCCACCAGCTCCACATTTACAGGCAACTTCAGCGCCACAGCCGTTTTCAGATAGCCCTCAATGCAAAGGCTCTAGACGCAAATATTGGTGTGAGAGCTAATTCAATCAAGGAAACACTGCATGTTGGTGAAGGGCATATTGAAGAAGAATCAGCCGAGTGGTTCTTGTGGGAGAACAACTCCATTTGGCTCACTAACTTCACACACCATCAGGCTTCCAAGCAGCTCTCAAGGAAACTCAGTTTTCACACTCTATGCTTAGTGCCCTTTGAGTGCCTAGGACTGAAATGAAGCTTGGTCAGCATCCCACACAAACGAATGCTCCACATGCGGGTTTCACATGCCACCAACTCCACATTCACAGGCAACTTCAGCGCCACAGCCGTTTTCAGATAGCCCTCAATGCAAAGGCTCTAGACGCAAATATTGGTGTGAGAGCTAATTCAATCAAGGAAACACTGCATGTTGGTGAAGGGCATATTGAAGAAGGATCAGCCGAGTGGTTCTTGTGGGAGAACAACTCCATTTGGCTCACTAACTTCACACACCATCAGGCTTCCAAGCAGCTCTCAAGGAAACTCAGTTTTCACACTCTATGCTTAGTGCCCTTTGTAAGGCTAGGACTGAAATGAACCTGGTATAGCATCCCACACAAACGAATGCTCCACATGCGGGTTTCACATGCCACCAACTCCACATTCACAGGCAACTTCAGCGCCACAGCCGTTTTCAGATAGCCCTCAATGCAAAGGCTCTAGACGCAAATATTGGTGTGAGAGCTAATTCAATCAAGGAAACACTGCATGTTGGTGAAGAGCATATTGAAGAAGAATCAGCTGAGTGGTTCTTGTGGGAGAGCAACTCCATTTGGCTCACTAACTTCACACACCATCAGGCTTCCAAGCAGCTCTCAAGGAAACTCAGTTTTCACACTCTATGTTTAGTGCCCTTTCTTTGGCTAGGACTGAAATGAACCTGGTAGAGCATCCCACACAAACGAATGCTCCACATGCGGGTTTCACATGCCACCAACTCCACATTCACAGGCAACTTCAGCGCCACAGCCGTTTTCAGATAGCCCTCAATGCAAAGGCTCTAGACGCAAATATTGGTGTGAGAGCTAATTCAATCAAGGAAACACTGCATGTTGGTGAAGGGCATATTGAAGAAGGATCAGCCGAGTGGTTCTTGTGGGAGAACAACTCCATTTGGCTCACTAACTTCACACACCATCAGGCTTCCAAGCAGCTCTCAAGGAAACTCAGTTTTCACACTCTATGCTTAGTGCCCTTTGAGTGCCTAGGACTGAAATGAAGCTTGGTCAGCATCCCACACAAACGAATGCTCCACATGCGGGTTTCACATGCCACCAACTCCACATTCACAGGCAACTTCAGCGCCACAGCCGTTTTCAGATAGCCCTCAATGCAAAGGCTCTAGACGCAAATATTGGTGTGAGAGCTAATTCAATCAAGGAAACACTGCATGTTGGTGAAGGGCATATTGAAGAAGGATCAGCCGAGTGGTTCTTGTGGGAGAACAACTCCATTTGGCTCACTAACTTCACACACCATCAGGCTTCCAAGCAGCTCTCAAGGAAACTCAGTTTTCACACTCTATGCTTAGTGCCCTTTGAGTGCCTAGGACTGAAATGAACCTGGTAGAGCATCCCACACAAACGAATGCTCCACATGCGGGTTTCACATGCCACCAACTCCACATTCACAGGCAACTTCAGCGCCACAGCCGTTTTCAGATAGCCCTCAATGCAAAGGCTCTAGACGCAAATATTGGTGTGAGAGCTAATTCAATCAAGGAAACACTGCATGTTGGTGAAGAGCATATTGAAGAAGAATCAGCTGAGTGGTTCTTGTGGGAGAGCAACTCCATTTGGCTCACTAACTTCACACACCATCAGGCTTCCAAGCAGCTCTCAAGGAAACTCAGTTTTCACACTCTATGTTTAGTGCCCTTTCTTTGGCTAGGACTGAAATGAACCTGGTAGAGCATCCCACACAAACGAATGCTCCACATGCGGGTTTCACATGCCACCAACTCCACATTCACAGGCAACTTCAGCGCCACAGCCGTTTTCAGATAGCCCTCAATGCAAAGGCTCTAGACGCAAATATTGGTGTGAGAGCTAATTCAATCAAGGAAACACTGCATGTTGGTGAAGGGCATATTGAAGAAGGATCAGCCGAGTGGTTCTTGTGGGAGAACAACTCCATTTGGCTCACTAACTTCACACACCATCAGGCTTCCAAGCAGCTCTCAAGGAAACTCAGTTTTCACACTCTATGCTTAGTGCCCTTTGAGTGCCTAGGACTGAAATGAAGCTTGGTCAGCATCCCACACAAACGAATGCTCCACATGCGGGTTTCACATGCCACCAACTCCACATTCACAGGCAACTTCAGCGCCACAGCCGTTTTCAGATAGCCCTCAATGCAAAGGCTCTAGACGCAAATATTGGTGTGAGAGCTAATTCAATCAAGGAAACACTGCATGTTGGTGAAGGGCATATTGAAGAAGGATCAGCCGAGTGGTTCTTGTGGGAGAACAACTCCATTTGGCTCACTAACTTCACACACCATCAGGCTTCCAAGCAGCTCTCAAGGAAACTCAGTTTTCACATTCTATGCTTAGTGCCCTTTGAGTGCCTAGGACTGAAATGAACCTGGTAGAGCATCCCACACAAACGAATGCTCCACATGCGGGTTTCACATGCCACCAACTCCACATTCACAGGCAACTTCAGCGCCACAGCCGTTTTCAGATAGCCCTCAATGCAAAGGCTCTAGACGCAAATATTGGTGTGAGAGCTAATTCAATCAAGGAAACACTGCATGTTGGTGAAGAGCATATTGAAGAAGAATCAGCTGAGTGGTTCTTGTGGGAGAGCAACTCCATTTGGCTCACTAACTTCACACACCATCAGGCTTCCAAGCAGCTCTCAAGGAAACTCAGTTTTCACACTCTATGTTTAGTGCCCTTTCTTTGGCTAGGACTGAAATGAACCTGGTAGAGCATCCCACACAAACGAATGCTCCACATGCGGGTTTCACATGCCACCAACTCCACATTCACAGGCAACTTCAGCGCCACAGCCGTTTTCAGATAGCCCTCAATGCAAAGGCTCTAGACGCAAATATTGGTGTGAGAGCTAATTCAATCAAGGAAACACTGCATGTTGGTGAAGGGCATATTGAAGAAGGATCAGCCGAGTGGTTCTTGTGGGAGAACAACTCCATTTGGCTCACTAACTTCACACACCATCAGGCTTCCAAGCAGCTCTCAAGGAAACTCAGTTTTCACACTCTATGCTTAGTGCCCTTTGTAAGGCTAGGACTGAAATGAACCTGGTAGAGCAACCCACACAAACGAATGCTCCACATGTGGGTTTCACATGCCACCAACTCCACATTCACAGGCAACTTCAGCGCCACAGTCGTTTTCAGATAGCCCTCAATGCAAAGGCTCAAGACGCAAATATTGGTGTGAGAGCTAATTCAATCAAGGAAACACTGCATGTTGGTGAAGGGCATATTGAAGAAGGATCAGCCGAGTGGTTCTTGTGGGAGAACAACTCCATTTGGCTCACTAACTTCACACACCATCAGGCTTCCAAGCAGCTCTCAAGGAAACTCAGTTTTCACACTCTATGCTTAGTGCCCTTTGAGTGCCTAGGACTGAAATGAAGCTTGGAGAGCATCGCACACAAACGAATGCTCCACATGCGGGTTTCACATGCCACCAGCTCCACATTCACAGGCAACTTCAGCGCCACAGCCGTTTTCAGATAGCCCTCAATGCAAAGGCTCTAGACGCAAATATTGGTGTGAGAGCTAATTCAATCAAGGAAACACTGCATGTTGGTGAAGGGCATATTGAAGAAGGATCAGCCGAGTGGTTCGTGTGGGAGAACAACTCCATTTGGCTCACTAACTTCACACACCATCAGGCTTCCAAGCAGCTCTCAAGGAAACTCAGTTTTCACACTCTATGCTTAGTGCCCTTTGAGTGCCTAGGACTGAAATGAAGCTTGGTCAGCATCCCACACAAACGAATGCTCCACATGCGGGTTTCACATGCCACCAACTCCACATTCACAGGCAACTTCAGCGCCACAGCCGTTTTCAGATAGCCCTCAATGCAAAGGCTCTAGACGCAAATATTGGTGTGAGAGCTAATTCAATCAAGGAAACACTGCATGTTGGTGAAGGGCATATTGAAGAAGGATCAGCCGAGTGGTTCTTGTGGGAGAACAACTCCATTTGGCTCACTGACTTCACACACCATCAGGCTTCCAAGCAGCTCTCAAGGAAACTCAGTTTTCACGCTCTATGCTTAGTGCCCTTTGTATGGATAGGACTGAAATGAACCTGGTAGAGCAACCCACACAAACGAATGCTCCACATGCGGGTTTCACATGCCACCAACTCCACATTCACAGGCAACTTCAGCGCCACAGCCGTTTTCAGATAGCCCTCAAAGCAAAGGCTCTAGACGCAAATATTGGTGTGAGAGCTAATTCAATCAAGGAAACACTGCATGTTGGTGAAGGGCATATTGAAGAAGGATCAGCCAAGTGGTTCTTGTGGGAGAACAACTCCATTTGGCTCACTAACTTCACACACCATCAGGCTTCCAAGCAGCTCTCAAGGAAACTCAGTTTTCACACTCTATGCTTAGTGCTCTTTGTGTGCCCAGGACTGAAATGAACCTGGTAGAGCATCCCACACAAACGAATGCTCCACATGCGGGTTTCACATGCCACCAACTCCACATACACAGGCAACTTCAGCGCCACAGCCGTTTTCAGATAGCCCTCAATGCAAAGGCTCTAGATGCAAATATTGGTGTGAGAGCTAATTCAATCAAGGAAACACTGCATGTTGGTGAAGGGCATATTGAAGAAGGATCAGCCGAGTGGTTCTTGTGGGAGAACAACTCCATTTGGCTCACTAACTTCACACACCATCAGGCTTCCAAGCAGCTCTCAAGGAACCTCAGTTTTCACACTCTATGCTTAGTGCCCTTTTAGTGCCTAGGACTGAAATGAAGCTTGGAGAGCATCCCACATAAACGAATGCTCCACATGCGGGATTCACATGCCACCAGCTCCACATTTACAGGCAACTTCAGCGCCACAGCCGTTTTCAGATAGCCCTCAATGCAAAGGCTCTAGACGCAAATATTGGTGTGAGAGCTAATTCAATCAAGGAAACACTGCATGTTGGTGAAGGCATATTGAAGAAGAATCAGCCGAGTGGTTCTTGTGGGAGAACAACTCCATTTGGCTCACTAACTTCACACACCATCAGGCTTCCAAGCAGCTCTCAAGGAAACTCAGTTTTCACACTCTATGTTTAGTGCCCTTTCTTTGGCTACGACTGAAATGAACCTGGTAGAGCATCCCACACAAACGAATGCTCCACATGCGGGTTTCACATGCCACCAACTCCACATTCACAGGCAACTTCAGCGCCACAGCCGTTTTCAGATAGCCCTCAATGCAAAGGCTCTAGACGCAAATATTGGTGTGAGAGCTAATTCAATCAAGGAAACACTGCATGTTGGTGAAGGGCATATTGAAGAAGGATCAGCCGAGTGGTTCTTGTGGGAGAACAACTCCATTTGGCTCACTAACTTCACACACCATCAGGCTTCCAAGCAGCTCTCAAGGAAACTCAGTTTTCACACTCTATGCTTAGTGCCCTTTGTATGGCTAGGACTGAAATGAACCTGGTAGAGCAACCCACACAAACGAATGCTCCACATGCGGGTTTCACATGCCACCAACTCCACATTCACAGGCAACTTCAGCGCCACAGCCGTTTTCAGATAGCCCTCAATGCAAAGGATCTAGACGCAAATATTGGTGTGAGAGCTAATTCAATCAAGGAAACACTGCATGTTGGTGAAGGGCATAATGAAGAAGGATCATCCGAGTGGTTCTTGTGGGAGAACAACTCCATTTGGCATTTGGCTCACTAACTTCACACACCATCAGGCTTCCAAGCAGCTCTCAAGGAAACTCAGTTTTCACACTCTATGCTTAGTGCCCTTTGAGTGCCTAGGACTGAAATGAAGCTTGGAGAGCATCCCACATAAACGAATGCTCCACATGCGGGTTTCACATGCCACCAGCTCCACATTCACAGGCAACTTCAGCGCCACAGCCGTTTTCAGATAGCCTCAATGCAAAGGCTCTAGACGCAAATATTGGTGTGAGAGCTAATTCAATCAAGGAAACACTGCAGTGTTGGTGAAGGGCATATTGAAGAAGGATCAGCCGAGTGGTTCGTGTGGGAGAACAACTCCATTTGGCTCACTAACTTCACACACCATCAGGCTTCCAAGCAGCTCTCAAGGAAACTCAGTTTTCACACTCTATGCTTAGTGCCCTTTGAGTGCCTAGGACTGAAATGAAGCTTGGTCAGCATCCCACACAAACGAATGCTCCACATGCGGGTTTCACATGCCACCAACTCCACATTCACAGGCAACTTCAGCGCCACAGCCGTTTTCAGATAGCCCTCAATGCAAAGGCTCTAGACGCAAATATTGGTGTGAGAGCTAATTCAATCAAGGAAACACTGCATGTTGGTGAAGGGCATATTGAAGAAGGATCAGCCGAGTGGTTCTTGTGGGAGAACAACTCCATTTGGCTCACTAACTTCACACACCATCAGGCTTCCAAGCAGCTCTCAAGGAAACTCAGTTTTCACACTCTATGCTTAGTGCCCTTTGAGTGCCTAGGACTGAAATGAAGCTTGGAGAGCATCCCACATAAACGAATGCTCCACATGCGGGTTTCACATGCCACCAGCTCCACATTTACAGGCAACTTCAGCGCCACAGCCGTTTTCAGATAGCCCTCAATGCAAAGGCTCTAGACGCAAATATTGGTGTGAGAGCTAATTCAATCAAGGAAACACTGCATGTTGGTGAAGGGCATATTGAAGAAGAATCAGCCGAGTGGTTCTTGTGGGAGAACAACTCCATTTGGCTCACTAACTTCACACACCATCAGGCTTCCAAGCAGCTCTCAAGGAAACTCAGTTTTCACACTCTATGTTTAGTGCCCTTTCTTTGGCTACGACTGAAATGAACCTGGTAGAGCATCCCACACAAACGAATGCTCCACATGCGGGTTTCACATGCCACCAACTCCACATTCACAGGCAACTTCAGCGCCACAGCCGTTTTCAGATAGCCCTCAATGCAAAGGCTCTAGACGCAAATATCGGTGTGAGAGCTAATTCAATCAAGGAAACACTGCATGTTGGTGAAGGGCATATTGAAGAAGGATCAGCAGAGTGGTTCTTGTGGGAGAACAACTCCATTTGGCTCACTAACTTCACACACCATCAGGCTTCCAAGCAGCTCTCAAGGAAACTCAGTTTTCACACTCTATGCTTAGTGCCCTTTGAGTGCCTAGGACTGAAATGAAGCTTGGAGAGCATCCCACATAAACGAATGCTCCACATGCGGGTTTCACATGCCACCAGCTCCACATTTACAGGCAACTTCAGCGCCACAGCCGTTTTCAGATAGCCCTCAATGCAAAGGCTCTAGACGCAAATATTGGTGTGAGAGCTAATTCAATCAAGGAAACACTGCATGTTGGTGAAGGGCATATTGAAGAAGGAATCAGCCGAGTGGTTCTTGTGGGAGAACAACTCCATTTGGCTCACTAACTTCACACACCATCAGGCTTCCAAGCAGCTCTCAAGGAAACTCAGTTTTCACACTCTATGCTTAGTGCCCTTTGAGTGCCTAGGACTGAAATGAAGCTTGGTCAGCATCCCACACAAACGAATGCTCCACATGCGGGTTTCACATGCCACCAACTCCACATTCACAGGCAACTTCAGCGCCACAGCCGTTTTCAGATAGCCCTCAATGCAAAGGCTCTAGACGCAAATATTGGTGTGAGAGCTAATTCAATCAAGGAAACACTGCATGTTGGTGAAGGGCATATTGAAGAAGGAATCAGCCGAGTGGTTCTTGTGGGAGAACAACTCCATTTGGCTCACTAACTTCACACACCATCAGGCTTCCAAGCAGCTCTCAAGGAAACTCAGTTTTCACACTCTATGCTTAGTGCCCTTTGAGTGCCTAGGACTGAAATGAAGCTTGGTCAGCATCCCACACAAACGAATGCTCCACATGCGGGTTTCACATGCCACCAACTCCACATTCACAGGCAACTTCAGCGCCACAGCCGTTTTCAGATAGCCCTCAATGCAAAGGCTCTAGACGCAAATATTGGTGTGAGAGCTAATTCAATCAAGGAAACACTGCATGTTGGTGAAGGGCATATTGAAGAAGGATCAGCCGAGTGGTTCTTGTGGGAGAACAACTCCATTTGGCTCACTAACTTCACACACCATCAGGCTTCCAAGCAGCTCTCAAGGAAACTCAGTTTTCACACTCTATGCTTAGTGCCCTTTGTAAGGCTAGGACTGAAATGAACCTGGTATAGCATCCCACACAAACGAATGCTCCACATGCGGGTTTCACATGCCACCAACTCCACATTCACAGGCAACTTCAGCGCCACAGCCGTTTTCAGATAGCCCTCAATGCAAAGGCTCTAGACGCAAATATTGGTGTGAGAGCTAATTCAATCAAGGAAACACTGCATGTTGGTGAAGAGCATATTGAAGAAGAATCAGCTGAGTGGTTCTTGTGGGAGAGCAACTCCATTTGGCTCACTAACTTCACACACCATCAGGCTTCCAAGCAGCTCTCAAGGAAACTCAGTTTTCACACTCTATGTTTAGTGCCCTTTCTTTGGCTAGGACTGAAATGAACCTGGTAGAGCATCCCACACAAACGAATGCTCCACATGCGGGTTTCACATGCCACCAACTCCACATTCACAGGCAACTTCAGCGCCACAGCCGTTTTCAGATAGCCCTCAATGCAAAGGCTCTAGACGCAAATATTGGTGTGAGAGCTAATTCAATCAAGGAAACACTGCATGTTGGTGAAGGGCATATTGAAGAAGGATCAGCCGAGTGGTTCTTGTGGGAGAACAACTCCATTTGGCTCACTAACTTCACACACCATCAGGCTTCCAAGCAGCTCTCAAGGAAACTCAGTTTTCACACTCTATGCTTAGTGCCCTTTGAGTGCCTAGGACTGAAATGAAGCTTGGTCAGCATCCCACACAAACGAATGCTCCACATGCGGGTTTCACATGCCACCAACTCCACATTCACAGGCAACTTCAGCGCCACAGCCGTTTTCAGATAGCCCTCAATGCAAAGGCTCTAGACGCAAATATTGGTGTGAGAGCTAATTCAATCAAGGAAACACTGCATGTTGGTGAAGGGCATATTGAAGAAGGATCAGCCGAGTGGTTCTTGTGGGAGAACAACTCCATTTGGCTCACTAACTTCACACACCATCACGCTTCCAAGCAGCTCTCAAGAAACTCAGTTTTCACATTCTATGCTTAGTGCCCTTTGAGTGCCTAGGACTGAAATGAACCTGGTAGAGCATCCCACACAAACGAATGCTCCACATGCGGGTTTCACATGCCACCAACTCCACATTCACAGGCAACTTCAGCGCCACAGCCGTTTTCAGATAGCCCTCAATGCAAAGGCTCTAGACGCAAATATTGGTGTGAGAGCTAATTCAATCAAGGAAACACTGCATGTTGGTGAAGAGCATATTGAAGAAGAATCAGCTGAGTGGTTCTTGTGGGAGAGCAACTCCATTTGGCTCACTAACTTCACACACCATCAGGCTTCCAAGCAGCTCTCAAGGAAACTCAGTTTTCACACTCTATGTTTAGTGCCCTTTCTTTGGCTAGGACTGAAATGAACCTGGTAGAGCATCCCACACAAACGAATGCTCCACATGCGGGTTTCACATGCCACCAACTCCACATTCACAGGCAACTTCAGCGCCACAGCCGTTTTCAGATAGCCCTCAATGCAAAGGCTCTAGACGCAAATATTGGTGTGAGAGCTAATTCAATCAAGGAAACACTGCATGTTGGTGAAGGGCATATTGAAGAAGGATCAGCCGAGTGGTTCTTGTGGAGAACAACTCCATTTGGCTCACTAACTTCACACACCATCAGGCTTCCAAGCAGCTCTCAAGGAAACTCAGTTTTCACACTCTATGCTTAGTGCCCTTTGTAAGGCTAGGACTGAAATGAACCTGGTAGAGCAACCCACACAAACGAATGCTCCACATGTGGGTTTCACATGCCACCAACTCCACATTCACAGGCAACTTCAGCGCCACAGTCGTTTTCAGATAGCCCTCAATGCAAAGGCTCAAGACGCAAATATTTGGTGTGAGAGCTAATTCAATCAAGGAAAACACTGCATGTTGGTGAAGGGCATATTTGAAGAAGGATCAGCCGAGTGGTTCTTGTGGGAGAACAACTCCATTTGGCTCACTAACTTCACCACACACCATCAGGCTTCCAAGCAGCTCTCAAGGAAACTCAGTTTTCACACTCTATGCTTAGTGCCCTTTGAGTGCCTAGGACTGAAATGAAGCTTGGAGAGCATCGCACACAAACGAATGCTCCACATGCGGGTTTCACATGCCACCAGCTCCACATTCACAGGCAACTTCAGCGCCACAGCCCCGTTTTCAGATAGCCCTCAATGCAAAGGCTCTAGACGCAAATATTGGTGTGAGAGCTAATTCAATCAAGGAAACACTGCATGTTGGTGAAGGGCATATTGAAGAAGGATCAGCCGAGTGGTTCGTGTGGGAGAACAACTCCATTTGGCTCACTAACTTCACACACCATCAGGCTTCCAAGCAGCTCTCAAGGAAACTCAGTTTTCACACTCTATGCTTAGTGCCCTTTGAGTGCCTAGGACTGAAATGAAGCTTGGTCAGCATCCCACACAAACGAATGCTCCACATGCGGGTTTCACATGCCACCAACTCCACATTCACAGGCAACTTCAGCGCCACAGCCGTTTTCAGATAGCCCTCAATGCAAAGGCTCTAGACGCAAATATTGGTGTGAGAGCTAATTCAATCAAGGAAACACTGCATGTTGGTGAAGGGCATATTGAAGAAGGATCAGCCGAGTGGTTCTTGTGGGAGAACAACTCCATTTGGGCTCACTGACTTCACACACCATCAGGCTTCCAAGCAGCTCTCAAGGAAACTCAGTTTTCACGCTCTATGCTTAGTGCCCTTTGTATGGATAGGACTGAAATGAACCTGGTAGAGCAACCCACACAAACGAATGCTCCACATGCGGGTTTCACATGCCACCAACTCCACATTCACAGGCAACTTCAGCGCCACAGCCGTTTTCAGATAGCCCTCAATGCAAAGGCTCTAGACGCAAATATTGGTGTGAGAGCTAATTCAATCAAGGAAACACTGCATGTTGGTGAAGGGCATATTGAAGAAGGATCAGCCAAGTGGTTCTTGTGGGAGAACAACTCCATTTGGCTCACTAACTTCACACACCATCAGGCTTCCAAGCAGCTCTCAAGGAAACTCAGTTTTCACACTCTATGCTTAGTGCTCTTTGTGTGCCCAGGACTGAAATGAACCTGGTAGAGCATCCCACACAAACGAATGCTCCACATGCGGGTTTCACATGCCACAAACTCCACATACAAAGGCAACTTCAGCGCCACAGCCGTTTTCAGATAGCCCTCAATGCAAAGGCTCTAGATGCAAATATTGGTGTGAGAGCTAATTCAATCAAGGAAACACTGCATGTTGTGAAGGGCATATTGAAGAAGGATCAGCCGAGTGGTTCTTGTGGAGAACAACTCCATTTGGCTCACTAACTTCACACACCATCAGGCTTCCAAGCAGCTCTCAAGGAACCTCAGTTTTCACACTCTATGCTTAGTGCCCTTTTAGTGCCTAGGACTGAAATGAAGCTTGGAGAGCATCCCACATAAACGAATGCTCCACATGCGGGGTTTCACATGCCACCAGCTCCACATTTACAGGCAACTTCAGCGCCACAGCCGTTTTCAGATAGCCCTCAATGCAAAGGCTCTAGACGCAAATATTGGTGTGAGAGCTAATTCAATCAAGGAAACACTGCATGTTGGTGAAGGGCATATTGAAGAAGAATCAGCCGAGTGGTTCTTGTGGGAGAACAACTCCATTTGGCTCACTAACTTCACACACCATCAGGCTTCCAAGCAGCTCTCAAGGAAACTCAGTTTTCACACTCTATGTTTAGTGCCCTTTCTTTGGCTACGACTGAAATGAACCT
>NW_026696539.1:0-46583 GCF_030435755.1 Ochotona princeps
TAGCGCCACAGCCATTTTCAGATAGCCCTCAATGCAAAGGCTCTAGACGCAAATATTGGTGTGAGAGCTAATTCAATCAAGGAAACACTGCATGTTGGTGAAGGGCATATTGAAGAAGGATCAGCCGAGTGGTTCTTGTGGGAGAACAACTCCATTTGGCTCACTAACTTCACACACCATCAGGCTTCCAAGCAGCTCTCAAGGAAACTCAGTTTTCACACTCTATGCTTAGTGCCCTTTGTATGGCTAGGACTGAAATGAACCTGGTAGAGCATCCCACACAAACGAATGCTCCACATGCGGGTTTCACATGCCAACAACTCCACATTCACAGGCAACTTCAGCGCCACAGCCGTTTTCAGATAGCCCTCAATGCAAAGGCTCTAGACGCAAATATTGGTGTGAGAGCTAATTCAATCAAGGAAACACTGCATGTTGGTGAAGGGCATATTGAAGAAGGATCAGCCGAGTGGTTCTTGTGGGAGAACAACTCCATTTGGCTCACTAACTTCACACACCATCAGGCTTCCAAGCAGCTCTCAAGGAAACTCAGTTTTCACACTCTATGCTTAGTGCCCTTTGAGTGCATTATCTAGGAATGAACCTGGTAGAGCATCCCACACAAACGAATGCTCCACATGCGGGTTTCACATGCCAACAACTCCACACTCACAGGCAACTTCAGCGCCACAGCCGTTTTCAGATAGCCCTCAATGCAAAGGCTCTAGACGCAAATATTGGTGTGAGAGCTAATTCAATCAAGGAAACACTGCATGTTGGTGAAGGGCATATTGAAGAAGGATCAGCCGAGTGGTTCTTGTGGGAGAACAACTCCATTTGGCTCACTAACTTCACACACCATCAGGCTTCAAAGCAGCTCTCAAGGAAACTCAGTTTTCACACTCTATGCTTAGTGCCCTTTGAGTGCATTATCTAGGAATGAACCTGGTAGAGCATCCCACACAAACGAATGCTCCACATGCGGGTTTCACATGCCACCAACTCCACATTCACAGGCAACTTCAGCGCCACAGCCGTTTTCAGATAGCCCTCAATGCAAAGACTCTAGACGCAAATATTGGTGTGAGAGCTAATTCAATCAAGGAAACACTGCATGTTGGTGAAGGGCATATTGAAGAAGGATCAGCCGAGTGGTTCTTGTGGGAGAACAACTCCATTTGGCTCACTAACTTCACACACCATCAGGCTTCCAAGCAGCTCTCAAGGAAACTCAGTTTTCACACTCTATGCTTAGTGCTCTTTGTATGGCTAGGACTGAAATGAAGCTGGTAGAGCATCCCACACAAACGAATGCTCCACATGCGGGTTTCACATGCCACCAACTCCACATTCACAGGCAACTTCAGCGCCACAGCCATTTTCAGATAGCCCTCAATGCAAAGGCTCTAGACGCAAATATTGGTGTGAGAGCTAATTCAATCAAGGAAACACTGCATGTTGGTGAAGGGCATATTGAAGAAGGATCAGCCGAGTGGTTCTTGTGGGAGAACAACTCCATTTGGCTCACTAACTTCACACACCATCAGGCTTCCAAGCAGCTCTCAAGGAAACTCAGTTTTCACACTCTATGCTTAGTGCCCTTTGTATGGCTAGGACTGAAATGAACCTGGTAGAGCATCCCACACAAACGAATGCTCCACATGCGGGTTTCACATGCCACCAACTCCACATTCACAGGCAACTTCAGCGCCACAGCCGTTTTCAGATAGCCCTCAATGCAAAGGCTCTAGACGCAAATATTGGTGTGAGAGCTAATTCAATCAAGGAAACACTGCATGTTGGTGAAGGGCATATTGAAGAAGGATCAGCCGAGTGGTTCTTGTGGGAGAACAACTCCATTTGGCTCACTAACTTCACACACCATCAGGCTTCCAAGCAGCTCTCAAGGAAACTCAGTTTTCACACTCTATGCTTAGTGCCCTTTGTATGGCTAGGACGGAAATGAACCTGGTAGAGCATCCCACACAAACGAATGCTCCACATGCGGGTTTCACATGCCACCAACTCCACATTCACAGGCAACTTCAGCGCCACAGCCGTTTTCAGATAGCCCTCAACGCAAAGGCTCTAGACGCAAATATTGGTGTGAGAGCTAATTCAATCAAGGAAACACTGCATGTTGGTGAAGGGCATATTGAAGAAGGATCAGCCGAGTGATTCTTGTGGGAGAACAACTCCATTTGGCTCACTAACTTCACACACCATCAGGCTTCCAAGCAGCTCTCAAGGAAACTCAATTTTCACACTCTATGCTTAGTGCTCTCTGTGTGCCTAGGACTGAAATGAAGCTTGGTCAGCATCCCACAAAAACAAATGCTCCACATGCGGGTTTCACATGCCACCAACTCCACATTTACAGGCAACTTCAGCGCCACAGCCGTTTTCAGATAGCCCTCAATGCAAAGGCTCTAGACGCAAATATTGGTGTGAGAGCTAATTCAATCAAGGAAACACTGCATGTTGGTGAAGGGCATATTGAAGAAGGATCAGCCGAGTGGTTCTTGTGGGAGAACAACTCCATTTGGCTGACTAACTTCACACACCATCAGGCTTCAAAGCAGCTCTCAAGGAAACTCAGTTTTCACACTCTATGCTTAGTGCCCTTTCTATGGCTAGGACTGAAATGAACCTGGTAGAGCATCCCATACAAACGAATGCTCCACATGCGGGTTTCACATGCCACCAACTCCACATTCACAGGCAACTTCAGCGCCACAGCCGTTTTCAGATAGCCCTCAATGCAAAGGCTCTAGACGCAAATATTGGTGTGACAGCTAATTCAATCAAGGAAACACTGCATGTTGGTGAAGGGCATATTGAAGAAGGATCAGCCGAGTGGTTCTTGTGGGAGAACAACTCCATTTGGCTCACTAACTTCACACACCATCAGGCTTCCAAGCAGCTCTCAAGGAAACTCAGTTTTCACACTCTATGCTTAGTGCCCTTTGAGTGCATTATCTAGGAATGAACCTGGTAGAGCATCCCACACAAACGAATGCTCCACATGCGGGTTTCACATGCCACCAACTCCACATTCACAGGCAACTTCAGCGCCACAGCCGTTTTCAGATAGCCCTCAATGCAAAGGCTCTAGACGCAAATATTGGTGTGAGAGCTAATTCAATCAAGGAAACACTGCATGTTGGTGAAGGGCATATTGAAGAAGGATCAGCCGAGTGGTTCTTGTGGGAGAACAACTCCATTTGGCTCACTAACTTCACACACCATCAGGCTTCCAAGCAGCTCTCAAGGAAACTCAGTTTTCACACTCTATGCTTAGTGCTTTTTGTATGGCTAGGACTGAAATGAACCTGGTAGAGCATCCCACACAAACGAATGCTCCACATGCGGGTTTCACATGCCACCAACTCCACATTCACAGGCAACTTCAGCGCCACAGCCGTTTTCAGATAGCCCTCAACGCAAAGGCTCTAGACGCAAATATTGGTGTGAGAGCTAATTCAATCAAGGAAACACTGCATGTTGGTGAAGGGCATATTGAAGAAGGATCAGCCGAGTGGTTCTTGTGGGAGAACAACTCCATTTGGCTCACTAACTTCACACACCATCAGGCTTCCAAGCAGCTCTCAAGGAAACTCAATTTTCACACTCTATGCTTAGTGCTCTCTGTGTGCCTAGGACTGAAATGAAGCTTGGTCAGCATCCCACACAAACGAATGCTCCACATGCGGGTTTCACATGCCACCAACTCCACATTTACAGGCAACTTCAGCGCCACAGCCGTTTTCAGATAGCCCTCAATGCAAAGGCTCTAGACGCAAATATTGGTGTGAGAGCTAATTCAATCAAGGAAACACTGCATGTTGGTGAAGGGCATATTGAAGAAGGATCAGCCGAGTGGTTCTTGTGGGAGAACAACTCCATTTGGCTGACTAACTTCACACACCATCAGGCTTCCAAGCAGCTCTCAAGGAAACTCAGTTTTCACACTCTATGCTTAGTGCCCTTTCTATGGCTAGGACTGAAATGAACCTGGTAGAGCATCCCATACAAACGAATGCTCCACATGCGGGTTTCACATGCCACCAACTCCACATTCACAGGCAACTTCAGCGCCACAGCCGTTTTCAGATAGCCCTCAATGCAAAGGCTCTAGACGCAAATATTGGTGTGAGAGCTAATTCAATCAAGGAAACACTGCATGTTGGTGAAGGGCATATTGAAGAAGGATCAGCCGAGTGGTTCTTGTGGGAGAACAACTCCATTTGGCTCACTAACTTCACACACCATCAGGCTTCCAAGCAGCTCTCAAGGAAACTCAGTTTTCACACTCTATGCTTAGTGCCCTTTGAGTGCATTATCTAGGAATGAACCTGGTAGAGCATCCCACACAAACGAATGCTCCACATGCGGGTTTCACATGCCACCAACTCCACATTCACAGGCAACTTCAGCGCCACAGCCGTTTTCAGATAGCCCTCAATGCAAAGGCTCTAGACGCAAATATTGGTGTGAGAGCTAATTCAATCAAGAAAACACTGCATGTTGGTGAAGGGCATATTGAAGAAGGATCAGCCGAGTGGTTCTTGTGGGAGAACAACTCCATTTGGCTCACTAACTTCACACACCATCAGGCTTCCAAGCAGCTCTCAAGGAAACTCAGTTTTCACACTCTATGCTTAGTGCTTTTTGTATGGCTAGGACTGAAATGAACCTGGTAGAGCATCCCACACAAACGAATGCTCCACATGCGGGTTTCACATGCCACCAACTCCACATTCACAGGCAACTTCAGCGCCACAGCCGTTTTCAGATAGCCCTCAATGCAAAGGCTCTAGACGCAAATATTGGTGTGAGAGCTAATTCAATCAAGGAAACACTGCATGTTGGTGAAGGGCATATTGAAGAAGGATCAGCCGAGTGGTTCTTGTGGGAGAAGAACTCCATTTGGCTCACTAACTTCACACACCATCAGGCTTCCAAGCAGCTCTCAAGGAAACTCAGTTTTCACACTCTATGCTTAGTGCCCTTTCTATGGCTAGGACTGAAAGGAACCTGGTAGAGCATCCCACACAAACGAATGCTCCACATGCGGGTTTCACATGCCACCAACTCCACATTCACAGGCAACTTCAGCGCCACAGCCGTTTTCAGATAGCCCTCAATGCAAAGGCTCTAGACGCAAATATTGGTGTGAGAGCTAATTCAATCAAGGAAACACTGCATGTTGGTGAAGGGCATATTGAAGAAGGATCAGCCGAGTGGTTCTTGTGGGAGAACAACTCCATTTGGCTCACTAAATTCACACACCATCAGGCTTCCAAGCAGCTCTCAAGGAAACTCAGTTTTCACACTCTATGCTTAGTGCCCTTTGAGTGCATTATCTAGGAATGAACCGGGTAGAGCATCCCACACAAACGAATGCTCCACATGCGGGTTTCACATGCCACCAACTCCACACTCACAGGCAACTTCAGCGCCACAGCCGTTTTCAGATAGCCCTCAATGCAAAGGCTCTAGACGCAAATATTGGTGTGAGAGCTAATTCAATCAAGGAAACACTGCATGTTGGTGAAGGGCATATTGAAGAAGGATCAGCCGAGTGATTCTTGTGGGAGAACAACTCCATTTGGCTCACTAACTTCACACACCATCAGGCTTCCAAGCAGCTCTCAAGGAAACTCAGTTTTCACACTCTATGCTTAGTGCCCTTTGAGTGCATTATCTAGGAATGAACCTGGTAGAGCATCCCACACAAACGAATGCTCCACATGCGGGTTTCACATGCCAACAACTCCACACTCACAGGCAACTTCAGCGCCACAGCCGTTTTCAGATAGCCCTCAATGCAAAGGCTCTAGACGCAAATATTGGTGTGAGAGCTAATTCAATCAAGGAAACACTGCATGTTGGTGAAGGGCATATTGAAGAAGGATCAGCCGAGTGGTTCTTGTGGGAGAACAACTCCATTTGGCTCACTAACTTCACACACCATCAGGCTTCCAAGCAGCTCTCAAGGAAACTCAGTTTTCACACTCTATGCTTAGTGCTCTTTGTATGGCTAGGACTGAAATGAACCTGGTAGAGCATCCCACACAAACGAATGCTCCACATGCGGGTTTCACATGCCACCAACTCCACATTTACAGGCAACTTCAGCGCCACAGCCGTTTTCAGATAGCCCTCAATGCAAAGGCTCTAGACGCAAATATTGGTGTGAGAGCTAATTCAATCAAGGAAACACTGCATGTTGGTGAAGGGCATATTGAAGAAGGATCAGCCGAGTGGTTCTTGTGGGAGAAGAACTCCATTTGGCTCACTAACTTCACACACCATCAGGCTTCCAAGCAGCTCTCAAGGAAACTCAGTTTTCACACTCTATGCTTAGTGCCCTTTCTATGGCTAGGACTGAAATGAACCTGGTAGAGCATCCCACACAAACGAATGCTCCACATGCGGGTTTCACATGCCACCAACTCCACATTCACAGGCAACTTCAGCGCCACAGCCGTTTTCAGATAGCCCTCAACGCAAAGGCTCTAGACGCAAATATTGGTGTGAGAGCTAATTCAATCAAGGAAACACTGCATGTTGGTGAAGGGCATATTGAAGAAGGATCAGCCGAGTGATTCTTGTGGGAGAACAACTCCATTTGGCTCACTAACTTCACACACCATCAGGCTTCCAAGCAGCTCTCAAGGAAACTCAATTTTCACACTCTATGCTTAGTGCTCTTTGTGTGCCTAGGACTGAAATGAAGCTTGGTCAGCATCCCACACAAACGAATGCTCCACATGCGGGTTTCACATGCCACCAACTCCACACTCACAGGCAACTTCAGCGCCACAGCCGTTTTCAGATAGCCCTCAATGCAAAGGCTCTAGACGCAAATATTGGTGTGAGAGCTAATTCAATCAAGGAAACACTGCATGTTGGTGAAGGGCATATTGAAGAAGGATCAGCCGAGTGGTTCTTGTGGGAGAACAACTCCATTTGGCTCACTAACTTCACACACCATCAGGCTTCCAAGCAGCTCTCAAGGAAACTCAATTTTCACACTCTATGCTTAGTGCTCTTTGTGTGCCTTGGACTGAAATGAAGCTTGGTCAGCATCCCACACAAACGAATGCTCCACATGCGGGTTTCACATGCCACCAACTCCACACTCACAGGCAACTTCAGCGCCACAGCCGTTTTCAGATAGCCCTCAATGCAAAGGCTGTAGACGCAAATATTGGTGTGAGAGCTAATTCAATCAAGGAAACACTGCATGTTGGTGAAGGGCATATTGAAGAAGGATCAGCCAAGTGGTTCTTGTGGGAGAACAACTCCATTTGGCTCACTAACTTCACACACCATCAGGCTTCCAAGCAGCTCTCAAGGAAACTCAGTTTTCACACTCTATGCTTAGTGCTTTTTGTATGGCTAGGACTGAAATGAACCTGGTAGAGCATCCCACACAAACGAATGCTCCACATGCGGGTTTCACATGCCACCAACTCCACATTCTCAGGCAACTTCAGCGCCACAGCCGTTTTCAGATAGCCCTCAATGCAAAGGCTCTAGACGCAAATATTGGTGTGAGAGCTAATTCAATCAAGGAAACACTGCATGTTGGTGAAGGGCATATTGAAGAAGGATCAGCCGAGTGGTTCTTGTGGGAGAACAACTCCATTTGGCTCACTAACTTCACACACCATCAGGCTTCCAAGCAGCTCTCAAGGAAACTCAGTTTTCACACTCTATGCTTAGTGCCCTTTGAGTGCATTATCTAGGAATGAACCTGATAGAGCATCCCACACAAACGAATGCTCCACATGCGAGTTTCACATGCCACCAACTCCACACTCACAGGCAACTTCAGCGCCACAGCCGTTTTCAGATAGCCCTCAATGCAAAGGCTCTAGACGCAAATATTGGTGTGAGAGCTAATTCAATCAAGGAAACACTGCATGTTGGTGAAGGGCATATTGAAGAAGGATCAGCCGAGTGGTTCTTGTGGGAGAACAACTCCATTTGGCTCACTAACTTCACACACCATCAGGCTTCCAAGCAGCTCTCAAGGAAACTCAGTTTTCACACTCTATGCTTAGTGCCCTTTGAGTGCATTATCTAGGAATGAACCTGGTAGAGCATCCCACACAAACGAATGCTCCACATGCGGGTTTCACATGCCACCAACTCCACATTCACAGGCAACTTCAGCGCCACAGCCGTTTTCAGATAGCCCTCAATGCAAAGGCTCTAGACGCAAATATTGGTGTGAGAGCTAATTCAATCAAGGAAACACTGCATGTTGGTGAAGGGCATATTGAAGAAGGATCAGCCGAGTGGTTCTTGTGGGAGAACAACTCCATTTGGCTCACTAACTTCACACACCATCAGGCTTCCAAGCAGCTCTCAAGGAAACTCAGTTTTCACATTCTATGCTTAGAGCCCTTTGAGTGCATTATCTAGGAATGAACCTGGTAGAGCATCCCACACAAACGAATGCTCCACATGCGGGTTTCACATGCCAACAACTCCACATTCACAGGCAACCTCAGCGCCACAGCCGTTTTCAGATAGCCCTCAATGCAAAGGCTCTAGATGCAAATATTGGTGTGAGAGCTAATTCAATCAAGGAAACACTGCATGTTGGTGAAGGGCATAATGAAGAAGGATCAGCCGAGTGGTTCTTGTGGGAGAACAACTCCATTTGGCTCACTAACTTCACACACCATCAGGCTTCCAAGCAGCTCTCAAGGAAACTCAGTTTTCACACTCTATGCTTAGTGCCCTTTGTATGGCTAGGACTGAAATGAACCTGGTAGAGCATCCCACACAAACGAATGCTCCACATGCGGGTTTCACATGCCACCAACTCCACATTCACAGGCAACTTCAGCGCCACAGCCGTTTTCAGATAGCCCTCAATGCAAAGGCTCTAGACGCAAATATTGGTGTGAGAGCTAATTCAATCAAGGAAACACTGCATGTTGGTGAAGGGCATATTGAAGAAGGATCAGCCGAGTGGTTTTTGTGGGAGAACAACTCCATTTGGCTCACTAACTTCACACACCATCAGGCTTCCAAGCAGCTCTCAAGGAAACTCAGTTTTCACACTCTATGCTTAGAGCCCTTTGAGTGCATTATCTAGGAATGAACCTGGTAGAGCATCCCACACAAACGAATGCTCCACATGCGGGTTTCACATGCCAACAACTCCACATTCACAGGCAACCTCAGCGCCACAGCCGTTTTCAGATAGCCCTCAATGCAAAGGCTCTAGACGCAAATATTGGTGTGAGAGCTAATTCAATCAAGGAAACACTGCATGTTGATGAAGGGCATATTGAAGAAGGATCAGCCGAGTGGTTCTTGTGGGAGAACAACTCCATTTGGCTCACTAACTTCACACACCATCAGGCTTCCAAGCAGCTCTCAAGGAAACTCAGTTTTCACACTCTATGCTTAGTGCCCTTTGTATGGCTAGGACTGATATGAACCTGGTAGAGCATCCCACACAAACGAATGCTCCACATGCGGGTTTCACATGCCACCAACTCCACATTCACAGGCAACCTCAGCGCCACAGCCGTTTTCAGATAGCCCTCAATGCAAAGGCTCTAGACGCAAATATTGGTGTGAGAGCTACTTCAATCAAGGAAACACTGCATGTTGGTGAAGGGCATATTGAAGAAGGATCAGCCGAGTGGTTCTTGTGGGAGAACAACTCCATTTGGCTCACTAACTTCACACACCATCAGGCTTCCAAGCAGCTCTCAAGGAAACTCAGTTTTCACACTCTATGCTTAGTGCCCTTTGTATGGCTAGGACTGAAATGAACCTGGTAGAGCATCCCAAACAAACGAATGCTCCACATGCGGGTTTCACATGCCACCAACTCCACATTCACAGACAACTTCAGCGCCACAGCCGTTTTCAGATAGCCCTCAACGCAAAGGCTCTAGACGCAAATATTGGTGTGAGAGCTAATTCAATCAAGGAAACACTGCATGTTGGTGAAGGGCATATTGAAGAAGGATCAGCCGAGTGGTTCTTGTGGGAGAAGAACTCCATTTGGCTCACTAACTTCACACACCATCAGGCTTCCAAGCAGCTCTCAAGGAAACTCAATTTTCACACTCTATGCTTAGTGCTCTTTGTGTGCCTAGGACTGAAATGAAGCTTGGTCAGCATCCCACACAAACGAATGCTCCACATGCGGGTTTCACATGCCACCAACTCCACACTCACAGGCAACCTCAGCGCCACAGCCGTTTTCAGATAGCCCTCAATGCAAAGGCTCTAGACGCAAATATTGGTGTGAGAGCTAATTCAATCAAGGAAACACTGCATGTTGGTGAAGGGCATATTGAAGAAGGATCAGCCGAGTGGTTCTTGTGGGAGAACAACTCCATTTGGCTCACTAACTTCACACACCATCAGGCTTCCAAGCAGCTCTCAAGGAAACTCAGTTTTCACACTCTATGCTTAGTGCCCTTTGAGTGCATTATCTAGGAATGAACCTGGTAGAGCATCCCATACAAACGAATGCTCCACATGCGGGTTTCACATGCCACCAACTCCACACTCACAGGCAACTTCAGCGCCACAGCCGTTTTCAGATAGCCCTCAACGCAAAGGCTCTAGACGCAAATATTGGTGTGAGAGCTAATTCAATCAAGGAAACACTGCATGTTGGTGAAGGGCATATTGAAGAAGGATCAGCCGAGTGGTTCTTCTGGGAGAACAACTCCATTTGGCTCACTAACTTCACACACCATCAGGCTTCCAAGCAGCTCTCAAGGAAACTCAGTTTTCACACTCTATGCTTAGTGCCCTTTGAGTGCATTATCTAGGAATGAACCTGGTAGAGCATCCCACACAAACGAATGCTCCACATGCGGGTTTCACATGCCACCAACTCCACACTCACAGGCAACTTCAGCGCCACAGCCGTTTTCAGATAGCCCTCAATGCAAAGGCTGTAGACGCAAATATTGGTGTGAGAGCTAATTCAATCAAGGAAACACTGCATGTTGGTGAAGGGCATATTGAAGAAGGATCAGCCGAGTGGTTCTTGTGGGAGAACAACTCCATTTGGCTCACTAACTTCACACACCATCAGGCTTCCAAGCAGCTCTCAAGGAAACTCAGTTTTCACACTCTATGCTTAGTGCCCTTTGTATGGCTAGGACTGAAATGAACCTGGTAGAGCATCCCACACAAACGAATGCTCCACATGCGGGTTTCACATGCCACCAACTCCACATTCACAGGCAACTTCAGCGCCACAGCCGTTTTCAGATAGCCCTCAATGCAAAGGCTCTAGACGCAAATATTGGTGTGAGAGCTAATTCAATCAAGGAAACACTGCTTGTTGGTGAAGGGCATATTGAAGAAGGATCAGCCGAGTGGTTCTTGTGGGAGAACAACTCCATTTGGCTCACTAACTTCACACACCATCAGGCTTCCAAGCAGCTCTCAAGGAAACTCAGTTTTCACACTCTATGCTTAGTGCCCTTTGAGTGCATTATCTAGGAATGAACCTGGTAGAGCATCCCACACAAACGAATGCTCCACATGCGGGTTTCACATGCCACCAACTCCACATTCACAGGCAACTTCAGCGCCACAGCCGTTTTCAGATTGCCCTCAATGCAAAGGCTCTAGACGCAAATATTGGTGTGAGAGCTAATTCAATCAAGGAAACACTGCATGTTGGTGAAGGGCATATTGAAGAAGGATCAGCCGAGTGGTTCTTGTGGGAGAACAACTCCATTTGGCTCACTAACTTCACACACCATCAGGCTTCCAAGCAGCTCTCAAGGAAACTCAGTTTTCACACTCGATGCTTAGTGCCCTTTGTATGGCTAGGACTGAAATGAACCTGGTAGAGCATCCCACACAAACGAATGCTCCACATGCGGGTTTCACATGCCACCAACTCCACATTCACAGGCAACTTCAGCGCCACAGCCGTTTTCAGATAGCCCTCAATGCAAAGGCTCTAGACGCAAATATTGGTGTGAGAGCTAATTCAATCAAGGAAACACTGCATGTTGGTGAAGGGCATATTGAAGAAGGATCAGCCGAGTGGTTCTTGTGGGAGAACAACTCCATTTGGCTCACTAACTTCACACACCATCAGGCTTCCAAGCAGCTCTCAAGGAAACTCAGTTTTCACACTCTATGCTTAGTGCCCTTTCTATGGCTAGGACTGAAATGAACCTAGTAGAGCATCCCACACAAACGAATGCTCCACATGCGGGTTTCACATGCCACCAACTCCACATTCACAGGCAACTTCAGCTCCACAGCCGTTTTCAGATAGCCCTCAATGCGAAGGCTCTAGACGCAAATATTGGTGTGAGAGCTAATTCAATCAAGGAAACACTGCATGTTGGTGAAGGGCATATTGAAGAAGGATCAGCCGAGTGATTCTTGTGGGAGAACAACTCCATTTGGCTCACTAACTTCACACACCATCAGGCTTCCAAGCAGCTCTCAAGGAAACTCAATTTTCACACTCTATGCTTAGTGCTCTTTGTGTGCCTTGGACTGAAATGAAGCTTGGTCAGCATCCCACACAAACGAATGCTCCACATGCGGGTTTCACATGCCACCAACTCCACATTCACAGGCAACTTCAGCGCCACAGCCGTTTTCAGATAGCCCTCAATGCAAAGGCTCTAGACGCAAATATTGGTGTGAGAGCTAATTCAATCAAGGAAACACTGCATGTTGGTGAAGGGCATATTGAAGAAGGATCAGCCGAGTGGTTCTTGTGGGAGAACAACTCCATTTGGCTCACTAACTTCACACACCATCAGGCTTCCAAGCAGCTCTCAAGGAAACTCAGTTTTCACACTCTATGCTTAGTGCCCTTTGAGTGCATTATCTAGGAATGAACCTGGTAGAGCATCCCACACAAACGAATGCTCCACATGCGGGTTTCACATGCCACCAACTCCACACTCACAGGCAACTTCAGCGCCACAGCCGTTTTCAGATAGCCCTCAATGCAAAGGCTCTAGACGCCAATATTGGTGTGAGAGCTAATTCAATCAAGGAAACACTGCATGTTGGTGAAGGGCATATTGAAGAAGGATCAGCCGAGTGTTTCTTGTGGGAGAAGAACTCCATTTGGCTCACTAACTTCACACACCATCAGGCTTCCAAGCAGCTCTCAAGGAAACTCAGTTTTCACACTCTATGCTTAGTGCTTTTTGTATGGCTAGGACTGAAATGAACCTGGTAGAGCATCCCACACAAACGAATGCTCCACATGCGGGTTTCACATGCCACCAACTCCACATTCTCAGGCAACTTCAGCGCCACAGCCGTTTTCAGATAGCCCTCAATGCAAAGGCTCTAGACGCAAATATTGGTGTTGGAGCTAATTCAATCAAGGAAACACTGCATGTTGGTGAAGGGCATATTGAAGAAGGATCAGCCGAGTGGTTCTTGTGGGAGAACAACTCCATTTGGCTCACTAACTTCACACACCATCAGGCTTCCAAGCAGCTCTCAAGGAAACTCAGTTTTCACACTCTATGCTTAGTGCCCTTTGAGTGCATTATCTAGGAATGAACCTGATAGAGCATCCCACACAAACGAATGCTCCACATGCGAGTTTCACATGCCACCAACTCCACACTCACAGGCAACTTCAGCGCCACAGCCGTTTTCAGATAGCCCTCAATGCAAAGGCTGTAGACGCAAATATTGGTGTGAGAGCTAATTCAATCAAGGAAACACTGCATGTTGGTGAAGGGCATATTGAAGAAGGACCAGCCGAGTGGTTCTTGTGGGAGAACAACTCCATTTGGCTCACTAACTTCACACACCATCAGGCTTCCAAGCAGCTCTCAAGGAAACTCAGTTTTCACACTCTATGCTTAGTGCCATTTGAGTGTATTATCTAGGAATGAACCTGGTAGAGCATCCCACACAAACGAATGCTCCACATGCGGGTTTCACATGCCACCAACTCCACATTCACAGGCAACTTCAGCGCCACAGCCGTTTTCAGATAGCCCTCAATGCAAAGGCTCTAGACGCAAATATTGGTGTGAGAGCTAATTCAATCAAGGAAACACTGCATGTTGGTGAAGGGCATATTGAAGAAGGATCAGCCGAGTGGTTCTTGTGGGAGAACAACTCCATTTGGCTCACTAACTTCACACACCATCAGGCTTCCAAGCAGCTCTCAAGGAAACTCAGTTTTCACATTCTATGCTTAGTGCCCTTTGAGTGCATTATCTAGGAATGAACCTGGTAGAGCATCCCACACAAACGAATGCTCCACATGCGGGTTTCACATGCCACCAACTCCACATTCACAGGCAACTTCAGCGCCACAGCCGTTTTCAGATAGCCCTCAATGCAAAGGCTCTAGATGCAAATATTGGTGTGAGAGCTAATTCAATCAAGGAAACACTGCATGTTGGTGAAGGGCATAATGAAGAAGGATCAGCCGAGTGGTTCTTGTGGGAGAACAACTCCATTTGGCTCACTAACTTCACACACCATCAGGCTTCCAAGCAGCTCTCAAGGAAACTCAGTTTTCACACTCTATGCTTAGTGCCCTTTGTATGGCTAGGACTGAAATGAACCTGGTAGAGCATCCCACACAAACGAATGCTCCACATGCGGGTTTCACATGCCACCAACTCCACATTCACAGGCAACTTCAGCGCCACAGCCGTTTTCAGATAGCCCTCAATGCAAAGGCTCTAGACGCAAATATTGGTGTGAGAGCTAATTCAATCAAGGAAACACTGCATGTTGGTGAAGGGCATATTGAAGAAGGATCAGCCGAGTGGTTTTTGTGGGAGAACAACTCCATTTGGCTCACTAACTTCACACACCATCAGGCTTCCAAGCAGCTCTCAAGGAAACTCAGTTTTCACACTCTATGCTTAGAGCCCTTTGAGTGCATTATCTAGGAATGAACCTGGTAGAGCATCCCACACAAACGAATGCTCCACATGCGGGTTTCACATGCCAACAACTCCACATTCACAGGCAACCTCAGCGCCACAGCCGTTTTCAGATAGCCCTCAATGCAAAGGCTCTAGACGCAAATATTGGTGTGAGAGCTAATTCAATCAAGGAAACACTGCATGTTGGTGAAGGGCATATTGAAGAAGGATCAGCCGAGTGGTTCTTGTGGGAGAACAACTCCATTTGGCTCACTAACTTCACACACCATCAGGCTTCCAAGCAGCTCTCAAGGAAACTCAGTTTTCACACTCTATGCTTAGTGCCCTTTGTATGGCTAGGACTGATATGAACCTGGTAGAGCATCCCACACAAACGAATGCTCCACATGCGGGTTTCACATGCCACCAACTCCACATTCACAGGCAACCTCAGCGCCACAGCCGTTTTCAGATAGCCCTCAATGCAAAGGCTCTAGACGCAAATATTGGTGTGAGAGCTACTTCAATCAAGGAAACACTGCATGTTGGTGAAGGGCATATTGAAGAAGGATCAGCCGAGTGGTTCTTGTGGGAGAACAACTCCATTTTTTCTCACTAACTTCACACACCATCAGGCTTCCAAGCAGCTCTCAAGGAAACTCAGTTTTCACACTCTATGCTTAGTGCCCTTTGTATGGCTAGGACTGAAATGAACCTGGTAGAGCATCCCAAACAAACGAATGCTCCACATGCGGGTTTCACATGCCACCAACTCCACATTCACAGACAACTTCAGCGCCACAGCCGTTTTCAGATAGCCCTCAACGCAAAGGCTCTAGACGCAAATATTGGTGTGAGAGCTAATTCAATCAAGGAAACACTGCATGTTGGTGAAGGGCATATTGAAGAAGGATCAGCCGAGTGGTTCTTGTGGGAGAACAACTCCATTTGGCTCACTAACTTCACACACCATCAGGCTTCCAAGCAGCTCTCAAGGAAACTCAATTTTCACACTCTATGCTTAGTGCTCTTTGTGTGCCTAGGACTGAAATGAAGCTTGGTCAGCATCCCACACAAACGAATGCTCCACATGCGGGTTTCACATGCCACCAACTCCACATTCACAGGCAACTTCAGCGCCACAGCCGTTTTCAGATAGCCCTCAATGCAAAGGCTCTAGACGCAAATATTGGTGTGACAGCTAATTCAATCAAGGAAACACTGCATGTTGGTGAAGGGCATATTGAAGAAGGATCAGCCGAGTGGTTCTTGTGGGAGAACAACTCCATTTGGCTCACTAACTTCACACACCATCAGGCTTCCAAGCAGCTCTCAAGGAAACTCAGTTTTCACATTCTATGCTTAGTGCCCTTTGAGTGCATTATCTAGGAATGAACCTGGTAGAGCATCCCATACAAACGAATGCTCCACATGCGGGTTTCACATGCCACCAACTCCACACTCACAGGCAACTTCAGCGCCACAGCCGTTTTCAGATAGCCCTCAATGCAAAGGCTCTAGACGCAAATATTGGTGTGAGAGCTAATTCAATCAAGGAAACACTGCATGTTGGTGAAGGGCATATTGAAGAAGGATCAGCCGAGTGGTTCTTGTGGGAGAACAACTCCATTTGGCTCACTAACTTCACACACCATCAGGCTTCCAAGCAGCTCTCAAGGAAACTCAGTTTTCACACTCTATGCTTAGTGCCCTTTGAGTGCATTATCTAGGAATGAACCTGGTAGAGCATCCCATACAAACGAATGCTCCACATGCGGGTTTCACATGCCACCAACTCCACACTCACAGGCAACTTCAGCGCCACAGCCGTTTTCAGATAGCCCTCAATGCAAAGGCTCTAGACGCAAATATTGGTGTGAGAGCTAATTCAATCAAGGAAACACTGCATGTTGGTGAAGGGCATATTGAAGAAGGATCAGCCGAGTGGTTCTTGTGGGAGAACAACTCCATTTGGCTCACTAACTTCACACACCATCAGGCTTCCAAGCAGCTCTCAAGGAAACTCAGTTTTCACACTCTATGCTTAGTGCCCTTTGAGTGCATTATCTAGGAATGAACCTGGTAGAGCATCCCACACAAACGAATGCTCCACATGCGGGTTTCACATGCCACCAACTCCACACTCACAGGCAACTTCAGCGCCACAGCCGTTTTCAGATAGCCCTCAATGCAAAGGCTCTAGACGCAAATATTGGTGTGAGAGCTAATTCAATCAAGGAAACACTGCATGTTGGTGAAGGGCATATTGAAGAAGGATCAGCCGAGTGGTTCTTGTGGGAGAACAACTCCATTTGGCTCACTAACTTCACACACCATCAGGCTTCCAAGCAGCTCTCAAGGAAACTCAGTTTTCACACTCTATGCTTAGTGCCCTTTGTTTGGCTAGGACTGAAATGAACCTGGTAGAGCATCCCACACAAACGAATGCTCCACATGCGGGTTTCACATGCCACCAACTCCACATTTACAGGCAACTTCAGCGCCACAGCCATTTTCAGATAGCCCTCAATGCAAAGGCTCTAGACGCAAATATTGGTGTGAGAGCTAATTCAATCAAGGAAACACTGCATGTTGGTGAAGGGCATATTGAGGAAGGATCAGCCGAGTGGTTCTTGTGGGAGAACAACTCCATTTGGCTCACTAACTTCACACACCATCAGGCTTCCAAGCAGCTCTCAAGGAAACTCAGTTTTCACACTCTATGCTTAGTGCCCTTTGAGTGCATTATCTAGGAATGAACCTGGTAGAGCATCCCACACAAACGAATGCTCCACATGCGGGTTTCACATGCCACCAACTCCACATTCACAGGCAACTTCAGCGCCACAGCCGTTTTCAGATAGCCCTCAATGCAAAGGCTCTAGACGCAAATATTGGTGTGAGAGCTAATTCAATCAAGGAAACACTGCATGTTGGTGAAGGGCATATTGAAGAAGGATCAGCCGAGTGGTTCTTGTGGGAGAACAACTCCATTTGGCTCACTAACTTCACACACCATCAGGCTTCCAAGCAGCTCTCAAGGAAACTCAGTTTTCACACTCTATGCTTAGTGCCCTTTGAGTGCATTATCTAGGAATGAACCTGGTAGAGCATCCCACACAAACGAATGCTCCACATGCGGGTTTCACATGCCACCAACTCCACACTCACAGGCAACTTCAGCGCCACAGCCGTTTTCAGATAGCCCTCAATGCAAAGGCTCTAGACGCCAATATTGGTGTGAGAGCTAATTCAATCAAGGAAACACTGCATGTTGGTGAAGGGCATATTGAAGAAGGATCAGCCGAGTGGTTCTTGTGGGAGAAGAACTCCATTTGGCTCACTAACTTCACACACCATCAGGCTTCCAAGCAGCTCTCAAGGAAACTCAGTTTTCACACTCTATGCTTAGTGCTTTTTGTATGGCTAGGACTGAAATGAACCTGGTAGAGCATCCCACACAAACGAATGCTCCACATGCGGGTTTCACATGCCACCAACTCCACATTCTCAGGCAACTTCAGCGCCACAGCCGTTTTCAGATAGCCCTCAATGCAAAGGCTCTAGACGCAAATATTGGTGTTGGAGCTAATTCAATCAAGGAAACACTGCATGTTGGTGAAGGGCATATTGAAGAAGGATCAGCCGAGTGGTTCTTGTGGGAGAACAACTCCATTTGGCTCACTAACTTCACACACCATCAGGCTTCCAAGCAGCTCTCAAGGAAACTCAGTTTTCACACTCTATGCTTAGTGCCCTTTGAGTGCATTATCTAGGAATGAACCTGATAGAGCATCCCACACAAACGAATGCTCCACATGCGAGTTTCACATGCCACCAACTCCACACTCACAGGCAACTTCAGCGCCACAGCCGTTTTCAGATAGCCCTCAATGCAAAGGCTCTAGACGCAAATATTGGTGTGAGAGCTAATTCAATCAAGGAAACACTGCATGTTGGTGAAGGGCATATTGAAGAAGGATCAGCCGAGTGGTTCTTGTGGGAGAACAACTCCATTTGGCTCACTAACTTCACACACCATCAGGCTTCCAAGCAGCTCTCAAGGAAACTCAGTTTTCACACTCTATGCTTAGTGCCATTTGAGTGTATTATCTAGGAATGAACCTGGTAGAGCATCCCACACAAACGAATGCTCCACATGCGGGTTTCACATGCCACCAACTCCACATTCACAGGCAACTTCAGCGCCACAGCCGTTTTCAGATAGCCCTCAATGCAAAGGCTCTAGACGCAAATATTGGTGTGAGAGCTAATTCAATCAAGGAAACACTGCATGTTGGTGAAGGGCATATTGAAGAAGGATCAGCCGAGTGGTTCTTGTGGGAGAACAACTCCATTTGGCTCACTAACTTCACACACCATCAGGCTTCCAAGCAGCTCTCAAGGAAACTCAGTTTTCACATTCTATGCTTAGTGCCCTTTGAGTGCATTATCTAGGAATGAACCTGGTAGAGCATCCCACACAAACGAATGCTCCACATGCGGGTTTCACATGCCACCAACTCCACATTCACAGGCAACTTCAGCGCCACAGCCGTTTTCAGATAGCCCTCAATGCAAAGGCTCTAGATGCAAATATTGGTGTGAGAGCTAATTCAATCAAGGAAACACTGCATGTTGGTGAAGGGCATAATGAAGAAGGATCAGCCGAGTGGTTCTTGTGGGAGAACAACTCCATTTGGCTCACTAACTTCACACACCATCAGGCTTCCAAGCAGCTCTCAAGGAAACTCAGTTTTCACACTCTATGCTTAGTGCCCTTTGTATGGCTAGGACTGAAATGAACCTGGTAGAGCATCCCACACAAACGAATGCTCCACATGCGGGTTTCACATGCCACCAACTCCACATTCACAGGCAACTTCAGCGCCACAGCCGTTTTCAGATAGCCCTCAATGCAAAGGCTCTAGACGCAAATATTGGTGTGAGAGCTAATTCAATCAAGGAAACACTGCATGTTGGTGAAGGGCATATTGAAGAAGGATCAGCCGAGTGGTTTTTGTGGGAGAACAACTCCATTTGGCTCACTAACTTCACACACCATCAGGCTTCCAAGCAGCTCTCAAGGAAACTCAGTTTTCACACTCTATGCTTAGAGCCCTTTGAGTGCATTATCTAGGAATGAACCTGGTAGAGCATCCCACACAAACGAATGCTCCACATGCGGGTTTCACATGCCAACAACTCCACATTCACAGGCAACCTCAGCGCCACAGCCGTTTTCAGATAGCCCTCAATGCAAAGGCTCTAGACGCAAATATTGGTGTGAGAGCTAATTCAATCAAGGAAACACTGCATGTTGGTGAAGGGCATATTGAAGAAGGATCAGCCGAGTGGTTCTTGTGGGAGAACAACTCCATTTGGCTCACTAACTTCACACACCATCAGGCTTCCAAGCAGCTCTCAAGGAAACTCAGTTTTCACACTCTATGCTTAGTGCCCTTTGTATGGCTAGGACTGATATGAACCTGGTAGAGCATCCCACACAAACGAATGCTCCACATGCGGGTTTCACATGCCACCAACTCCACATTCACAGGCAACCTCAGCGCCACAGCCGTTTTCAGATAGCCCTCAATGCAAAGGCTCTAGACGCAAATATTGGTGTGAGAGCTACTTCAATCAAGGAAACACTGCATGTTGGTGAAGGGCATATTGAAGAAGGATCAGCCGAGTGGTTCTTGTGGGAGAACAACTCCATTTGGCTCACTAACTTCACACACCATCAGGCTTCCAAGCAGCTCTCAAGGAAACTCAGTTTTCACACTCTATGCTTAGTGCCCTTTGTATGGCTAGGACTGAAATGAACCTGGTAGAGCATCCCAAACAAACGAATGCTCCACATGCGGGTTTCACATGCCACCAACTCCACATTCACAGACAACTTCAGCGCCACAGCCGTATCAGATAGCCCTCAACGCAAAGGCTCTAGACGCAAATATTGGTGTGAGAGCTAATTCAATCAAGGAAACACTGCATGTTGGTGAAGGGCATATTGAAGAAGGATCAGCCGAGTGGTTCTTGTGGGAGAACAACTCCATTTGGCTCACTAACTTCACACACAGATCAGGCTTCCAAGCAGCTCTCAAGGAAACTCAATTTTCACACTCTATGCTTAGTGCTCTTTGTGTGCCTAGGACTGAAATGAAGCTTGGTCAGCATCCCACACAAACGAATGCTCCACATGCGGGTTTCACATGCCACCAACTCCACATTCACAGGCAACTTCAGCGCCACAGCCGTTTTCAGATAGCCTCAATGCAAAGGCTCTAGACGCAAATATGGTGTGACAGCTAATTCAATCAAGAAACACTGCATGTTGGTGAAGGGCATATTGAAGAAGGATCAGCCGAGTGGTTCTTGTGGGAGAACAACTCCATTTGGCTCACTAACTTCACACACCATCAGGCTTCCAAGCAGCTCTCAAGGAAACTCAGTTTCACATTCTATGCTTAGTGCCCTTTGAGTGCATTATCTAGGAATGAAAAAACCTATGAATAAAAACCCTGGTAGAGCATCCCATACAAACGAATGCTCCACATGCGGGTTTCACATGCCACCAACTCCACACTCACAGGCAACTTCAGCGCCCACAGCCGTTTTCAGATAGCCCTCAATGCAAAGGCTCTAGACGCAAATATTGGTGTGAGAGCTATTCAATCAAGGAAACACTGCATGTTGGTGAAGGGCATATTGAAGAAGGATCAGCCGAGTGGTTCTTGTGGGAGAACAACTCCATTTGGCTCACTAACTTCACACACCATCAGGCTTCCAAGCAGCTCTCAAGGAAACTCAGTTTTCACACTCTATGCTTAGTGCCCTTTGAGTGCATTATCTAGGAATGAACCTGGTAGAGCATCCCATACAAACGAATGCTCCACATGCGGGTTTCACATGCCACCAACTCCACACTCACAGGCAACTTCAGCGCCACAGCCGTTTTCAGATAGCCCTCAATGCAAAGGCTCTAGACGCAAATATGGTGTGAGCTAATTCAATCAAGGAAACACTGCATGTTGGTGAAGGGCATATTGAAGAAAGGATCAGCCGAGTGGTTCTTGTGGAGAACAACTCCATTTGGCTCACTAACTTCACACACCATCAGGCTTAAGGAAACTCAGTTTTCACACTCTATGCTTAGTGCCCTTTGAGTGCATTATCTAGGAATGAACCTGGTAGAGCATCCCACACAAACGAATGCTCCACATGCGGGTTTCACATGCCACCAACTCCACACTCACAGGCAACTTCAGCGCCACAGCCGTTTTCAGATAGCCCTCAATGCAAAGGCTCTAGACGCAAATATTGGTGTGAGAGCTAATTCAATCAAGGAAACACTGCATGTTGGTGAAGGGCATATTGAAGAAGGATCAGCCGAGTGGTTCTTGTGGGAGAACAACTCCATTTGGCTCACTAACTTCACACACCATCAGGCTTCCAAGCAGCTCTCAAGGAAACTCAGTTTTCACACTCTATGCTTAGTGCCCTTTGTTTGGCTAGGACTGAAATGAACCTGGTAGAGCATCCCACACAAACGAATGCTCCACATGCGGGTTTCACATGCCACCAACTCCACATTTACAGGCAACTTCAGCGCCACAGCCGTTTTCAGATAGCCCTCAATGCAAAGGCTCTAGACGCAAATATTGGTGTGAGAGCTAATTCAATCAAGGAAACACTGCATGTTGGTGAAGGGCATATTGAGGAAGGATCAGCCGAGTGGTTCTTGTGGGAGAACAACTCCATTTGGCTCACTAACTTCACACACCATCAGGCTTCCAAGCAGCTCTCAAGGAAACTCAGTTTTCACACTCTATGCTTAGTGCCCTTTGAGTGCATTATCTAGGAATGAACCTGGTAGAGCATCCCACACAAACGAATGCTCCACATGCGGGTTTCACATGCCACCAACTCCACATTCACAGGCAACTTCAGCGCCACAGCCGTTTTCAGATAGCCCTCAATGCAAAGGCTCTAGACGCAAATATTGGTGTGAGAGCTAATTCAATCAAGGAAACACTGCATGTTGGTGAAGGGCATATTGAAGAAGGATCAGCCGAGTGGTTCTTGTGGGAGAACAACTCCATTTGGCTCACTAACTTCACACACCATCAGGCTTCCAAGCAGCTCTCAAGGAAACTCAATTTTCACACTCTATGCTTAGTGCTCTTTGTGTGCCTAGGACTGAAATGAAGCTTGGTCAGCATCCCACACAAACGAATGCTCCACATGCGGGTTTCACATGCCACCAACTCCACATTCACAGGCAACTTCAGCGCCACAGCCGTTTTCAGATAGCCCTCAATGCAAAGGCTCTAGACGCAAATATTGGTGTGACAGCTAATTCAATCAAGGAAACACTGCATGTTGGTGAAGGGCATATTGAAGAAGGATCAGCCGAGTGGTTCTTGTGGGAGAACAACTCCATTTGGCTCACTAACTTCACACACCATCAGGCTTCCAAGCAGCTCTCAAGGAAACTCAGTTTTCACATTCTATGCTTAGTGCCCTTTGAGTGCATTATCTAGGAATGAACCTGGTAGAGCATCCCATACAAACGAATGCTCCACATGCGGGTTTCACATGCCACCAACTCCACACTCACAGGCAACTTCAGCGCCACAGCCGTTTTCAGATAGCCCTCAATGCAAAGGCTCTAGACGCAAATATTGGTGTGAGAGCTAATTCAATCAAGGAAACACTGCATGTTGGTGAAGGGCATATTGAAGAAGGATCAGCCGAGTGGTTCTTGTGGGAGAACAACTCCATTTGGCTCACTAACTTCACACACCATCAGGCTTCCAAGCAGCTCTCAAGGAAACTCAGTTTTCACACTCTATGCTTAGTGCCCTTTGAGTGCATTATCTAGGAATGAACCTGGTAGAGCATCCCACACAAACGAATGCTCCACATGCGGGTTTCACATGCCACCAACTCCACACTCACAGGCAACTTCAGCGCCACAGCCGTTTTCAGATAGCCCTCAATGCAAAGGCTCTAGACGCAAATATTGGTGTGAGAGCTAATTCAATCAAGGAAACACTGCATGTTGGTGAAGGGCATATTGAAGAAGGATCAGCCGAGTGGTTCTTGTGGGAGAACAACTCCATTTGGCTCACTAACTTCACACACCATCAGGCTTCCAAGCAGCTCTCAAGGAAACTCAGTTTTCACACTCTATGCTTAGTGCCCTTTGAGTGCATTATCTAGGAATGAACCTGGTAGAGCATCCCACACAAACGAATGCTCCACATGCGGGTTTCACATGCCACCAACTCCACACTCACAGGCAACTTCAGCGCCACAGCCGTTTTCAGATAGCCCTCAATGCAAAGGCTCTAGACGCAAATATTGGTGTGAGAGCTAATTCAATCAAGGAAACACTGCATGTTGGTGAAGGGCATATTGAAGAAGGATCAGCCGAGTGGTTCTTGTGGGAGAACAACTCCATTTGGCTCACTAACTTCACACACCATCAGGCTTCCAAGCAGCTCTCAAGGAAACTCAGTTTTCACACTCTATGCTTAGTGCCCTTTGAGTGCATTATCTAGGAATGAACCTGGTAGAGCATCCCACACAAACGAATGCTCCACATGCGGGTTTCACATGCCACCAACTGCACATTCACAGGCAACTTCAGCGCCACAGCCGTTTTCAGATAGCCCTCAATGCAAAGGCTCTAGACGCAAATATTGGTGTGAGAGCTAATTCAATCAAGGAAACACTGCATGTTGGTGAAGGGCATATTGAAGAAGGATCAGCCGAGTGGTTCTTGTGGGAGAACAACTCCATTTGGCTCACTAACTTCACACACCATCAGGCTTCCAAGCAGCTCTCAAGGAAACTCAGTTTTCACACTCTATGCTTAGTACCCTTTGAGTGCATTATCTAGGAATGAACCTGGTAGAGCATCCCACACAAACGAATGCTCCACATGCGGGTTTCACATGCCACCAACTCCACATTCACAGGCAACTTCAGCGCCACAGCCGTTTTCAGATAGCCCTCAATGCAAAGGCTCTAGACGCAAATATTGGTGTGAGAGCTAATTCAATCAAGGAAACACTGCATGTTGGTGAAGGGCATATTGAGGAAGGATCAGCCGAGTGGTTCTTGTGGGAGAACAACTCCATTTGGCTCACTAACTTCACACACCATCAGGCTTCCAAGCAGCTCTCAAGGAAACTCAGTTTTCACACTCTATGCTTAGTGCCCTTTGAGTGCATTATCTAGGAATGAACCTGGTAGAGCATCCCACACAAACGAATGCTCCACATGCGGGTTTCACATGCCACCAACTCCACATTCACAGGCAACTTCAGCGCCACAGCCGTTTTCAGATAGCCCTCAATGCAAAGGCTCTAGACGCAAATATTGGTGTGAGAGCTAATTCAATCAAGGAAACACTGCATGTTGGTGAAGGGCATATTGAAGAAGGATCAGCCGAGTGGTTCTTGTGGGAGAACAACTCCATTTGGCTCACTAACTTCACACACCATCAGGCTTCCAAGCAGCTCTCAAGGAAACTCAGTTTTCACACTCTATGCTTAGTGCCCTTTGTTTGGCTAGGACTGAAATGAACCTGGTAGAGCATCCCACACAAACGAATGCTCCACATGCGGGTTTCACATGCCACCAACTCCACATTTACAGGCAACTTCAGCGCCACAGCCGTTTTCAGATAGCCCTCAATGCAAAGGCTCTAGACGCAAATATTGGTGTGAGAGCTAATTCAATCAAGGAAACACTGCATGTTGGTGAAGGGCATATTGAGGAAGGATCAGCCGAGTGGTTCTTGTGGGAGAACAACTCCATTTGGCTCACTAACTTCACACACCATCAGGCTTCCAAGCAGCTCTCAAGGAAACTCAGTTTTCACACTCTATGCTTAGTGCCCTTTGAGTGCATTATCTAGGAATGAACCTGGTAGAGCATCCCACACAAACGAATGCTCCACATGTGGGTTTCACATGCCACCAACTCCACATTCACAGGCAACTTCAGCGCCACAGCCGTTTTCAGATAGCCCTCAATGCAAAGGCTCTAGATGCAAATATTGGTGTGAGAGCTCATTCAATCAAGGAAACACTGCATGTTGGTGAAGGGCATATTGAAGAAGGATCAGCCGAGTGGTTCTTGTGGGAGAACAACTCCATTTGGCTCACTAACTTCACACACCATCAGGCTTCCAAGCAGCTCTCAAGGAAACTCAGTTTTCACACTCTATGCTTAGTGCCCTTTGAGTGCATTATCTAGGAATGAACCTGGTAGAGCATCCCACACAAACGAATGCTCCACATGCGGGTTTCACATGCCACCAACTCCACACTCACAGGCAACTTCAGCGCCACAGCCGTTTTCAGATAGCCCTCAATGCAAAGGCTCTAGACGCAAATATTGGTGTGAGAGCTAATTCAATCAAGGAAACACTGCATGTTGGTGAAGGGCATATTGAAGAAGGATCAGCCGAGTGGTTCTTGTGGGAGAACAACTCCATTTGGCTCACTAACTTCACACACCATCAGGCTTCCAAGCAGCTCTCAAGGAAACTCAGTTTTCACACTCTATGCTTAGTGCCCTTTGAGTGCATTATCTAGGAATGAACCTGGTAGAGCATCCCACACAAACGAATGCTCCACATGCGGGTTTCACATGCCACCAACTCCACATTCACAGGCAACTTCAGCGCCACAGCCGTTTTCAGATTGCCCTCAATGCAAAGGCTCTAGACGCAAATATTGGTGTGAGAGCTAATTCAATCAAGGAAACACTGCATGTTGGTGAAGGGCATATTGAAGAAGGATCAGCCGAGTGGTTCTTGTGGGAGAACAACTCCATTTGGCTCACTAACTTCACACACCATCAGGCTTCCAAGCAGCTCTCAAGGAAACTCAGTTTTCACACTCTATGCTTAGTACACTTTGAGTGCATTATCTAGGAATGAACCTGGTAGAGCATCCCACACAAACGAATGCTCCACATGCGGGTTTCACATGCCACCAACTCCACATTCACAGGCAACTTCAGCGCCACAGCCGTTTTCAGATAGCCCTCAATGCAAAGGCTCTAGACGCAAATATTGGTGTGAGAGCTAATTCAATCAAGGAAACACTGCATGTTGGTGAAGGGCATATTGAAGAAGGATCAGCCGAGTGGTTCTTGTGGGAGAACAACTCCATTTGGCTCACTAACTTCACACACCATCAGGCTTCCAAGCAGCTCTCAAGGAAACTCAGTTTTCACACTCTATGCTTAGTGCCCTTTGTTTGGCTAGGACTGAAATGAACCTGGTAGAGCATCCCACACAAACGAATGCTCCACATGCGGGTTTCACATGCCACCAACTCCACATTTACAGGCAACTTCAGCGCCACAGCCGTTTTCAGATAGCCCTCAATGCAAAGGCTCTAGACGCAAATATTGGTGTGAGAGCTAATTCAATCAAGGAAACACTGCATGTTGGTGAAGGGCATATTGAGGAAGGATCAGCCGAGTGGTTCTTGTGGGAGAACAACTCCATTTGGCTCACTAACTTCACACACCATCAGGCTTCCAAGCAGCTCTCAAGGAAACTCAGTTTTCACACTCTATGCTTAGTGCCCTTTGTATGGCTAGGACTGAAATGAACCTGGTAGAGCATCCCATACAAACGAATGCTCCACATGCGGGTTTCACATGCCACCAAGTCCACATTCACAGGCAACTTCAGCGCCACAGCCGTTTTCAGATAGCCCTCAATGCAAAGGCTCTAGACGCAAATATTGGTGTGACAGCTAATTCAATCAAGGAAACACTGCATGTTGGTGAAGGGCATATTGAAGAAGGATCAGCCGAGTGGTTCTTGTGGGAGAACAACTCCATTTGGCTCACTAACTTCACACACCATCAGGCTTCCAAGCAGCTCTCAAGGAAACTCAATTTTCACACTCTATGCTTAGTGCTCCTTGTGTGCCTAGGACTGAAATGAAGCTTGGTCAGCATCCCACACAAACGAATGCTCCACATGCGGGTTTCACATGCCACCAACTCCACATTCACAGGCAACTTCAGCGCCACAGCCGTTTTCAGATAGCCCTCAATGCAAAGGCTCTAGACGCAAATATTGGTGTGACAGCTAATTCAATCAAGGAAACACTGCATGTTGGTGAAGGGCATATTGAAGAAGGATCAGCCGAGTGGTTCTTGTGGGAGAACAACTCCATTTGGCTCACTAACTTCACACACCATCAGGCTTCCAAGCAGCTCTCAAGGAAACTCAGTTTTCACATTCTATGCTTAGTGCCCTTTGAGTGCATTATCTAGGAATGAACCTGGTAGAGCATCCCATACAAACGAATGCTCCACATGCGGGTTTCACACCACCAACTCCACACTCACAGGCAACTTCAGCGCCACAGCCGTTTTCAGATAGCCCTCAATGCAAAGGCTCTAGACGCAAATATTGGTGTGAGAGCTAATTCAATCAAGGAAACACTGCATGTTGGTGAAGGGCATATTGAAGAAGGATCAGCCGAGTGGTTCTTGTGGGAGAACAACTCCATTTGGCTCACTAACTTCACACACCATCAGGCTTCCAAGCAGCTCTCAAGGAAACTCACTTTTCACACTCTATGCTTAGTGCCCTTTGAGTGCATTATCTAGGAATGAACCTGGTAGAGCATCCCATACAAACGAATGCTCCACATGCGGGTTTCACATGCCACCAACTCCACACTCACAGGCAACTTCAGCGCCACAGCCGTTTTCAGATAGCCCTCAATGCAAAGGCTCTAGACGCAAATATTGGTGTGAGAGCTAATTCAATCAAGGAAACACTGCATGTTGGTGAAGGGCATATTGAAGAAGGATCAGCCGAGTGGTTCTTGTGGGAGAACAACTCCATTTGGCTCACTAACTTCACACACCATCAGGCTTCCAAGCAGCTCTCAAGGAAACTCAGTTTTCACACTCTATGCTTAGTGCCCTTTGTATGGCTAGGACTGAAATGAACCTGGTAGAGCATCCCATACAAATGAATGCTCCACATGCGGGTTTCACATGCCACCAACTCCACATTCACAGGCAACTTCAGCGCCACAGCCGTTTTCAGATAGCCCTCAATGCAAAGGCTCTAGACGCAAATATTGGTGTGACAGCTAATTCAATCAAGGAAACACTGCATGTTGGTGAAGGGCATATTGAAGAAGGATCAGCCGAGTGGTTCTTGTGGGAGAACAACTCCATTTGGCTCACTAACTTCACACACCATCAGGCTTCCAAGCAGCTCTCAAGGAAACTCAATTTTCACACTCTATGCTTAGTGCTCTTTGTGTGCCTAGGACTGAAATGAAGCTTGGTCAGCATCCCACACAAACGAATGCTCCACATGCGGGTTTCACATGCCACCAACTCCACATTCACAGGCAACTTCAGCGCCACAGCCGTTTTCAGATAGCCCTCAATGCAAAGGCTCTAGACGCAAATATTGGTGTGACAGCTAATTCAATCAAGGAAACACTGCATGTTGGTGAAGGGCATATTGAAGAAGGATCAGCCGAGTGGTTCTTGTGGGAGAACAACTCCATTTGGCTCACTAACTTCACACACCATCAGGCTTCCAAGCAGCTCTCAAGGAAACTCAGTTTTCACATTCTATGCTTAGTGCCCTTTGAGTGCATTATCTAGGAATGAACCTGGTAGAGCATCCCATACAAACGAATGCTCCACATGCGGGTTTCACATGCCACCAACTCCACACTCACAGGCAACTTCAGCGCCACAGCCGTTTTCAGATAGCCCTCAATGCAAAGGCTCTAGACGCAAATATTGGTGTGAGAGCTAATTCAATCAAGGAAACACTGCATGTTGGTGAAGGGCATATTGAAGAAGGATCAGCCGAGTGGTTCTTGTGGGAGAACAACTCCATTTGGCTCACTAACTTCACACACCATCAGGCTTCCAAGCAGCTCTCAAGGAAACTCAGTTTTCACACACTATGCTTAGTGCCCTTTGAGTGCATTATCTAGGAATGAACCTGGTAGAGCATCCCACACAAACGAATGCTCCACATGCGGGTTTCACATGCCACCAACTCCACATTCACAGGCAACTTCAGCGCCACAGCCGTTTTCAGATTGCCCTCAATGCAAAGGCTCTAGACGCAAATATTGGTGTGAGAGCTAATTCAATCAAGGAAACACTGCAAGTTGGTGAAGGGCATATTGAAGAAGGATCAGCCGAGTGGTTCTTGTGGGAGAACAACTCCATTTGGCTCACTAACTTCACACACCATCAGGCTTCCAAGCAGCTCTCAAGGAAACTCAGTTTTCACACTCTATGCTTAGTACCCTTTGAGTGCATTATCTAGGAATGAACCTGGTAGAGCATCCCACACAAACGAATGCTCCACATGCGGGTTTCACATGCCACCAACTCCACATTCACAGGCAACTTCAGCGCCACAGCCGTTTTCAGATAGCCCTCAATGCAAAGGCTCTAGACGCAAATATTGGTGTGAGAGCTAATTCAATCAAGGAAACACTGCATGTTGGTGAAGGGCATATTGAAGAAGGATCAGCCGAGTGGTTCTTGTGGGAGAACAACTCCATTTGGCTCACTAACTTCACACACCATCAGGCTTCCAAGCAGCTCTCAAGGAAACTCAGTTTTCACACTCTATGCTTAGTGCCCTTTGTATGGCTAGGACTGAAATGAACCTGGTAGAGCATCCCATACAAACGAATGCTCCACATGCGGGTTTCACATGCCACCAACTCCACATTCACAGGCAACTTCAGCGCCACAGCCGTTTTCAGATAGCCCTCAATGCAAAGGCTCTAGACGCAAATATTGGTGTGACAGCTAATTCAATCAAGGAAACACTGCATGTTGGTGAAGGGCATATTGAAGAAGGATCAGCCGAGTGGTTCTTGTGGGAGAACAACTCCATTTGGCTCACTAACTTCACACACCATCAGGCTTCCAAGCAGCTCTCAAGGAAACTCAATTTTCACACTCTATGCTTAGTGCTCTTTGTGTGCCTAGGACTGAAATGAAGCTTGGTCAGCATCCCACACAAACGAATGCTCCACATGCGGGTTTCACATGCCACCAACTCCACATTCACAGGCAACTTCAGCGCCACAGCCGTTTTCAGATAGCCCTCAATGCAAAGGCTCTAGACGCAAATATTGGTGTGACAGCTAATTCAATCAAGGAAACACTGCATGTTGGTGAAGGGCATATTGAAGAAGGATCAGCCGAGTGGTTCTTGTGGGAGAACAACTCCATTTGGCTCACTAACTTCACACACCATCAGGCTTCCAAGCAGCTCTCAAGGAAACTCAGTTTTCACATTCTATGCTTAGTGCCCTTTGAGTGCATTATCTAGGAATGAACCTGGTAGAGCATCCCATACAAACGAATGCTCCACATGCGGGTTTCACATGCCACCAACTCCACACTCACAGGCAACTTCAGCGCCACAGCCGTTTTCAGATAGCCCTCAATGCAAAGGCTCTAGACGCAAATATTGGTGTGAGAGCTAATTCAATCAAGGAAACACTGCATGTTGGTGAAGGGCATATTGAAGAAGGATCAGCCGAGTGGTTCTTGTGGGAGAACAACTCCATTTGGCTCACTAACTTCACACACCATCAGGCTTCCAAGCAGCTCTCAAGGAAACTCAGTTTTCACACTCTATGCTTAGTGCCCTTTGAGTGCATTATCTAGGAATGAACCTGGTAGAGCATCCCACACAAACGAATGCTCCACATGCGGGTTTCACATGCCACCAACTCCACATTCACAGGCAACTTCAGCGCCACAGCCGTTTTCAGATAGCCCTCAATGCAAAGGCTCTAGACGCAAATATTGGTGTGAGAGCTAATTCAATCAAGGAAACACTGCATGTTGGTGAAGGGCATATTGAAGAAGGATCAGCCGAGTGGTTCTTGTGGGAGAACAACTCCATTTGGCTCACTAACTTCACACACCATCAGGCTTCCAAGCAGCTCTCAAGGAAACTCAGTTTTCACACTCTATGCTTAGTACCCTTTGAGTGCATTATCTAGGAATGAACCTGGTAGAGCATCCCACACAAACGAATGCTCCACATGCGGGTTTCACATGCCACCAACTCCACATTCACAGGCAACTTCAGCGCCACAGCCGTTTTCAGATAGCCCTCAATGCAAAGGCTCTAGACGCAAATATTGGTGTGAGAGCTAATTCAATCAAGGAAACACTGCATGTTGGTGAAGGGCATATTGAAGAAGGATCAGCCGAGTGGTTCTTGTGGGAGAACAACTCCATTTGGCTCACTAACTTCACACACCATCAGGCTTCCAAGCAGCTCTCAAGGAAACTCAGTTTTCACACTCTATGCTTAGTGCCCTTTGTATGGCTAGGACTGAAATGAACCTGGTAGAGCATCCCATACAAACGAATGCTCCACATGCGGGTTTCACATGCCACCAACTCCACATTCACAGGCAACTTCAGCGCCACAGCCGTTTTCAGATAGCCCTCAATGCAAAGGCTCTAGACGCAAATATTGGTGTGACAGCTAATTCAATCAAGGAAACACTGCATGTTGGTGAAGGGCATATTGAAGAAGGATCAGCCGAGTGGTTCTTGTGGGAGAACAACTCCATTTGGCTCACTAACTTCACACACCATCAGGCTTCCAAGCAGCTCTCAAGGAAACTCAATTTTCACACTCTATGCTTAGTGCTCTTTGTGTGCCTAGGACTGAAATGAAGCTTGGTCAGCATCCCACACAAACGAATGCTCCACATGCGGGTTTCACATGCCACCAACTCCACATTCACAGGCAACTTCAGCGCCACAGCCGTTTTCAGATAGCCCTCAATGCAAAGGCTCTAGACGCAAATATTGGTGTGACAGCTAATTCAATCAAGGAAACACTGCATGTTGGTGAAGGGCATATTGAAGAAGGATCAGCCGAGTGGTTCTTGTGGGAGAACAACTCCATTTGGCTCACTAACTTCACACACCATCAGGCTTCAAGCAGCTCTCAAGGAAACTCAGTTTTCACATTCTATGCTTAGTGCCCTTTGAGTGCATTATCTAGGAATGAACCTGGTAGAGCATCCCATACAAACGAATGCTCCACATGCGGGTTTCACATGCCACCAACTCCACACTCACAGGCAACTTCAGCGCCACAGCCGTTTTCAGATAGCCCTCAATGCAAAGGCTCTAGACGCAATATTGGTGTGACAGCTAATTCAATCAAGGAAACACTGCATGTTGGTGAAGGGCATATTGAAGAAGGATCAGCCGAGTGGTTCTTGTGGGAGAACAACTCCATTTGGCTCACTAACTTCACACACCATCAGGCTTCCAAGCAGCTCTCAAGGAAACTCAGTTTTCACACTCTATGCTTAGTGCCCTTTGAGTGCATTATCTAGGAATGAACCTGGTAGAGCATCCCATACAAACGAATGCTCCACATGCGGGTTTCACATGCCACCAACTCCACATTTACAGGCAACTTCAGCGCCACAGCCGTTTTCAGATAGCCCTCAATGCAAAGGCTCTAGACGCAAATATTGGTGTGAGAGCTAATTCAATCAAGGAAACACTGCATGTTGGTGAAGGGCATATTGAAGAAGGATCAGCCGAGTGGTTCTTGTGGGAGAACAACTCCATTTGGCTCACTAACTTCACACACCATCAGGCTTCCAAGCAGCTCTCAAGGAAACTCAGTTTTCACACTCGATGCTTAGTGCCCTTTGAGTGCATTATCTAGGAATGAACCTGGTAGAGCATCCCACACAAACGAATGCTCCACATGCGGGTTTCACATGCCACCAACTCCACACTCACAGGCAACTTCAGCGCCACAGCCGTTTTCAGATAGCCCTCAATGCAAAGGCTCTAGACGCAAATATTGGTGTGAGAGCTAATTCAATCAAGGAAACACTGCATGTTGGTGAAGGGCATATTGAAGAAGGATCAGCCGAGTGGTTCTTGTGGAGAACAACTCCATTTGGCTCACTAACTTCACACACCATCAGGCTTCCAAGCAGCTCTCAAGGAAACTCAGTTTTCACATTCTATGCTTAGTGCCCTTTGAGTGCATTATCTAGGAATGAACCTGGTAGAGCATCCCACACAAACGAATGCTCCACATGCGGGTTTCACATGCCACCAACTCCACATTCACAGGCAACTTCAGCGCCACAGCCGTTTTCAGATAGCCCTCAATGCAAAGGCTCTAGACGCAAATATTGGTGTGAGAGCTAATTCAATCAAGGAAACACTGCATGTTGGTGAAGGGCATATTGAAGAAGGATCAGCCGAGTGGTTCTTGTGGGAGAACAACTCCATTTGGCTCACTAACTTCACACACCATCAGGCTTCCAAGCAGCTCTCAAGGAAACTCAGTTTTCACACTCTATGCTTAGTACCCTTTGAGTGCATTATCTAGGAATGAACCTGGTAGAGCATCCCACACAAACGAATGCTCCACATGCGGGTTTCACATGCCACCAACTCCACATTCACAGGCAACTTCAGCGCCACAGCCGTTTTCAGATAGCCCTCAATGCAAAGGCTCTAGACGCAAATATTGGTGTGAGAGCTAATTCAATCAAGGAAACACTGCATGTTGGTGAAGGGCATATTGAAGAAGGATCAGCCGAGTGGTTCTTGTGGGAGAACAACTCCATTTGGCTCACTAACTTCACACACCATCAGGCTTCCAAGCAGCTCTCAAGGAAACTCAGTTTTCACACTCTATGCTTAGTGCCCTTTGTTTGGCTAGGACTGAAATGAACCTGGTAGAGCATCCCACACAAACGAATGCTCCACATGCGGGTTTCACATGCCACCAACTCCACATTCACAGGCAACTTCAGCGCCACAGCCGTTTTCAGATAGCCCTCAATGCAAAGGCTCTAGACGCAAATATTGGTGTGAGAGCTAATTCAATCAAGGAAACACTGCATGTTGGTGAAGGGCATATTGAAGAAGGATCAGCCGAGTGGTTCTTGTGGGAGAAGAACTCCATTTGGCTCACTAACTTCACACACCATCAGGCTTCCAAGCAGCTCTCAAGGAAACTCAGTTTTCACACTCTATGCTTAGTGCCCTTTGAGTGCATTATCTAGGAATGAACCTGGTAGAGCATCCCACACAAACGAATGCTCCACATGCGGGTTTCACATGCCACCAACTCCACATTCACAGGCAACTTCAGCGCCACAGCCGTTTTCAGATAGCCCTCAATGCAAAGGCTCTAGACGCAAATATTGGTGTGAGAGCTAATTCAATCAAGGAAACACTGCATGTTGGTGAAGGGCATATTGAAGAAGGATCAGCCGAGTGGTTCTTGTGGGAGAACAACTCCATTTGGCTCACTAACTTCACACACCATCAGGCTTCCAAGCAGCTCTCAAGGAAACTCAGTTTTCACACTCTATGCTTAGTGCCCTTTGTTTGGCTAGGACTGAAATGAACCTGGTAGAGCATCCCACACAAACGAATGCTCCACATGCGGGTTTCACATGCCACCAACTCCACATTTACAGGCAACTTCAGCGCCACAGCCGTTTTCAGATAGCCCTCAATGCAAAGGCTCTAGACGCAAATATTGGTGTGAGAGCTAATTCAATCAAGGAAACACTGCATGTTGGTGAAGGGCATATTGAGGAAGGATCAGCCGAGTGGTTCTTGTGGGAGAACAACTCCATTTGGCTCACTAACTTCACACACCATCAGGCTTCCAAGCAGCTCTCAAGGAAACTCAGTTTTCACACTCTATGCTTAGTGCCCTTTGAGTGCATTATCTAGGAATGAACCTGGTAGAGCATCCCACACAAACGAATGCTCCACATGCGGGTTTCACATGCCACCAACTCCACATTCACAGGCAACTTCAGCGCCACAGCCGTTTTCAGATAGCCCTCAATGCAAAGGCTCTAGACGCAAATATTGGTGTGAGAGCTAATTCAATCAAGGAAACACTGCATGTTGGTGAAGGGCATATTGAAGAAGGATCAGCCGAGTGGTTCTTGTGGGAGAACAACTCCATTTGGCTCACTAACTTCACACACCATCAGGCTTCCAAGCAGCTCTCAAGGAAACTCAGTTTTCACACTCTATGCTTAGTGCCCTTTGTATGGCTAGGACTGAAATGAACCTGGTAGAGCATCCCACACAAACGAATGCTCCACATGCGGGTTTCACATGCCACCAACTCCACATTCACAGGCAACTTCAGCGCCACAGCCGTTTTCAGATAGCCCTCAATGCAAAGGCTCTAGACGCAAATATTGGTGTGAGAGCTAATTCAATCAAGGAAACACAGCATGTTGGTGAAGGGCATATTGAAGAAGGATCAGCCGAGTGGTTCTTGTGGAGAACAACTCCATTTGGCTCACTAACTTCACACACCATCAGGCTTCCAAGCAGCTCTCAAGGAAACTCAGTTTTCACACTCTATGCTTAGTGCCCTTTGTATGGCTAGGACTGAAATGAACCTGGTAGAGCATCCCATACAAACGAATGCTCCACATGCGGGTTTCACATGCCACCAACTCCACATTCACAGGCAACTTCAGCGCCACAGCCGTTTTCAGATAGCCCTCAATGCAAAGGCTCTAGACGCAAATATTGGTGTGAGAGCTAATTCAATCAAGGAAACACTGCATGTTGGTGAAGGGCATATTGAAGAAGGATCAGCCGAGTGGTTCTTGTGGGAGAACAACTCCATTTGGCTCACTAACTTCACACACCATCAGGCTTCCAAGCAGCTCTCAAGGAAACTCAGTTTTCACACTCTATGCTTAGTGCCCTTTGTATGGCTAGGACTGAAATGAACCTGGTAGAGCATCCCACACAAACGAATGCTCCACATGCGGGTTTCACATGCCACCAACTCCACATTTACAGGCAACTTCAGCGCCACAGCCGTTTTCAGATAGCCCTCAATGCAAAGGCTCTAGACGCAAATATTGGTGTGAGAGCTAATTCAATCAAGGAAACACTGCATGTTGGTGAAGGGCATATTGAAGAAGGATCAGCCGAGTGGTTCTTGTGGGAGAACAACTCCATTTGGCTCACTAACTTCACACACCATCAGGCTTCCAAGCAGCTCTCAAGGAAACTCAGTTTTCACACTCTATGCTTAGTGCCCTTTGTATGGCTAGGACTGAAATGAACCTGGTAGAGCATCCCATACAAACGAATGCTCCACATGCGGGTTTCACATGCCACCAACTCCACATTCACAGGCAACTTCAGCGCCACAGCCGTTTTCAGATAGCCCTCAATGCAAAGGCTCTAGACGCAAATATTGGTGTGACAGCTAATTCAATCAAGGAAACACTGCATGTTGGTGAAGGGCATATTGAAGAAGGATCAGCCGAGTGGTTCTTGTGGGAGAACAACTCCATTTGGCTCACTAACTTCACACACCATCAGGCTTCCAAGCAGCTCTCAAGGAAACTCAGTTTTCACACTCTATCCTTAGTGCCCTTTGAGTGCATTATCTAGGAATGAACCTGGTAGAGCATCCCACACAAACGAATGCTCCACATGCGGGTTTCACATGCCACCAACTCCACATTCACAGGCAACTTCAGCGCCACAGCCGTTTTCAGATTGCCCTCAATGCAAAGGCTCTAGACGCAAATATTGGTGTGAGAGCTAATTCAATCAAGGAAACACTGCATGTTGGTGAAGGGCATATTGAAGAAGGATCAGCCGAGTGGTTCTTGTGGGAGAACAACTCCATTTGGCTCACTAACTTCACACACCATCAGGCTTCCAAGCAGCTCTCAAGGAAACTCAGTTTTCACACTCGATGCTTAGTGCCCTTTGTATGGCTAGGACTGAAATGAACCTGGTAGAGCATCCCACACAAACGAATGCTCCACATGCGGGTTTCACATGCCACCAACTCCACATTCACAGGCAACTTCAGCGCCACAGCCGTTTTCAGATAGCCCTCAATGCAAAGGCTCTAGACGCAAATATTGGTGTGAGAGCTAATTCAATCAAGGAAACACTGCATGTTGGTGAAGGGCATATTGAAGAAGGATCAGCCGAGTGGTTCTTGTGGGAGAACAACTCCATTTGGCTCACTAACTTCACACACCATCAGGCTTCCAAGCAGCTCTCAAGGAAACTCAGTTTTCACACTCTATGCTTAGTGCCCTTTGTATGGCTAGGACTGAAATGAACCTAGTAGAGCATCCCACACAAACGAATGCTCCACATGCGGGTTTCACATGCCACCAACTCCACATTCACAGGCAACTTCAGCGCCACAGCCGTTTTCAGATAGCCCTCAATGCGAAGGCTCTAGACGCAAATATTGGTGTGAGAGCTAATTCAATCAAGGAAACACTGCATGTTGGTGAAGGGCATATTGAAGAAGGATCAGCCGAGTGATTCTTGTGGGAGAACAACTCCATTTGGCTCACTAACTTCACACACCATCAGGCTTCCAAGCAGCTCTCAAGGAAACTCAATTTTCACACTCTATGCTTAGTGCTCTTTGTGTGCCTTGGACTGAAATTAAGCTTGGTCAGCATCCCACACAAACGAATGCTCCACATGCGGGTTTCACATGCCACCAACTCCACATTCACAGGCAACTTCAGCGCCACAGCCGTTTTCAGATAGCCCTCAATGCAAAGGCTCTAGACGCAAATATTGGTGTGAGAGCTAATTCAATCAAGGAAACACTGCATGTTGGTGAAGGGCATATTGAAGAAGGATCAGCCGAGTGGTTCTTGTGGGAGAACAACTCCATTTGGCTCACTAACTTCACACACCATCAGGCTTCCAAGCAGCTCTCAAGGAAACTCAGTTTTCACACTCTATGCTTAGTGCCCTTTGAGTGCATTATCTAGGAATGAACCTGGTAGAGCATCCCACACAAACGAATGCTCCACATGCGGGTTTCACATGCCACCAACTCCACACTCACAGGCAACTTCAGCGCCACAGCCGTTTTCAGATAGCCCTCAATGCAAAGGCTCTAGACGCCAATATTGGTGTGAGAGCTAATTCAATCAAGGAAACACTGCATGTTGGTGAAGGGCATATTGAAGAAGGATCAGCCGAGTGGTTCTTGTGGGAGAACAACTCCATTTGGCTCACTAACTTCACACACCATCAGGCTTCCAAGCAGCTCTCAAGGAAACTCAGTTTTCACACTCTATGCTTAGTGCCCTTTGTATGGCTAGGACTGAAATGAACCTGGTAGAGCATCCCACACAAACGAATGCTCCACATGCGGGTTTCACATGCCACCAACTCCACATTCACAGGCAACTTCAGCGCCACAGCCGTTTTCAGATAGCCCTCAATGCAAAGGCTCTAGACGCAAATATTGGTGTGAGAGCTAATTCAATCAAGGAAACACTGCATGTTGGTGAAGGGCATATTGAAGAAGGATCAGCCGAGTGGTTCTTGTGGGAGAACAACTCCATTTGGCTCACTAACTTCACACACCATCAGGCTTCCAAGCAGCTCTCAAGGAAACTCAGTTTTCACACTCTATGCTTAGTGCCCTTTGAGTGCATTATCTAGGAATGAACCTGATAGAGCATCCCACACAAATGAATGCTCCACATGCGGGTTTCACATGCCACCAACTCCAAACTCACAGGCAACTTCAGCGCCACAGCCGTTTTCAGATAGCCCTCAATGCAAAGGCTCTAGACGCAAATATTGGTGTGAGAGCTAATTCAATCAAGGAAACACTGCATGTTGGTGAAGGGCATATTGAAGAAGGATCAGCCGAGTGGTTCTTGTGGGAGAACAACTCCATTTGGCTCACTAACTTCACACACCATCAGGCTTCCAAGCAGCTCTCAAGGAAACTCAGTTTTCACACTCTATGCTTAGTGCTCTTTGAGTGCATTATCTAGGAATGAACCTGGTAGAGCATCCCACACAAACGAATGCTCCACATGCGGGTTTCACATGCCACCAACTCCACATTCACAGGCAACTTCAGCGCCACAGCCGTTTTCAGATAGCCCTCAATGCAAAGGCTCTAGACGCAAATATTGGTGTGAGAGCTAATTCAATCAAGGAAACACTGCATGTTGGTGAAGGGCATATTGAAGAAGGATCAGCCGAGTGGTTCTTGTGGGAGAACAACTCCATTTGGCTCACTAACTTCACACACCATCAGGCTTCCAAGCAGCTCTCAAGGAAACTCAGTTTTCACACTCTATGCTTAGTGCCCTTTGAGTGCATTATCTAGGAATGAACCTGGTAGAGCATCCCACACAAACGAATGCTCCACATGCGGGTTTCACATGCCACCAACTCCACATTCACAGGCAACTTCAGCGCCACAGCCGTTTTCAGATAGCCCTCAATGCAAAGGCTCTAGATGCAAATATTGGTGTGAGAGCTAATTCAATCAAGGAAACACTGCATGTTGGTGAAGGGCATATTGAAGAAGGATCAGCCGAGTGGTTCTTGTGGGAGAACAACTCCATTTGGCTCACTAACTTCACACACCATCAGGCTTCCAAGCAGCTCTCAAGGAAACTCAGTTTTCACACTCTATGCTTAGTGCCCTTTGTATGGCTAGGACTGAAATGAATCTGGTAGAGCATCCACACAAACGAATGCTCCACATGCGGGTTTCACATGCCACCAACTCCACATTCACAGGCAACTTCAGCGCCACAGCCGTTTTCAGATAGCCCTCAATGCAAAGGCTCTAGACGCAAATATTGGTGTGAGAGCTAATTCAATCAAGGAAACACTGCATGTTGGTGAAGGGCATATTGAAGAAGGATCAGCCGAGTGGTTCTTGTGGGAGAACAACTCCATTTGGCTCACTAACTTCACACACCATCAGGCTTCAAGCAGCTCTCAAGGAAACTCAGTTTTCACACTCTATGCTTAGTGCCCTTTGTATGGCTAGGACTGAAATGAACCTGGTAGAGCATCCCATACAAACGAATGCTCCACATGCGGGTTTCACATGCCACCAACTCCACACTCACAGGCAACTTCAGCGCCACAGCCGTTTTCAGATAGCCCTCAATGCAAAGGCTCTAGACGCAAATATTGGTGTGAGAGCTAATTCAATCAAGGAAACACTGCATGTTGGTGAAGGGCATATTGAAGAAGGATCAGCCGAGTGGTTCTTGTGGGAGAACAACTCCATTTGGCTCACTAACTTCACACACCATCAGGCTTCCAAGCAGCTCTCAAGGAAACTCAGTTTTCACACTCTATGCTTAGTGCCCTTTGAGTGCATTATCTAGGAATGAACCTGGTAGAGCATCCCACACAAACGAATGCTCCACATGCGGGTTTCACATGCCACCAACTCCACATTCACAGGCAACTTCAGCGCCACAGCCGTTTTCAGATAGCCCTCAATGCAAAGGCTCTAGACGCAAATATTGGTGTGAGAGCTAATTCAATCAAGGAAACACTGCATGTTGGTGAAGGGCATATTGAAGAAGGATCAGCCGAGTGGTTCTTGTGGGAGAACAACTCCATTTGGCTCACTAACTTCACACACCATCAGGCTTCCAAGCAGCTCTCAAGGAAACTCAGTTTTCACACTCTATGCTTAGTGCCCTTTGTTTGGCTAGGACTGAAATGAACCTGGTAGAGCATCCCACACAAACGAATGCTCCACATGCGGGTTTCACATGCCACCAACTCCACATTTACAGGCAACTTCAGCGCCACAGCCGTTTTCAGATAGCCCTCAATGCAAAGGCTCTAGACGCAAATATTGGTGTGAGAGCTAATTCAATCAAGGAAACACTGCATGTTGGTGAAGGGCATATTGAGGAAGGATCAGCCGAGTGGTTCTTGTGGGAGAACAACTCCATTTGGCTCACTAACTTCACACACCATCAGGCTTCCAAGCAGCTCTCAAGGAAACTCAGTTTTCACACTCTATGCTTAGTGCCCTTTGAGTGCATTATCTAGGAATGAACCTGGTAGAGCATCCCACACAAACGAATGCTCCACATGCGGGTTTCACATGCCACCAACTCCACATTCACAGGCAACTTCAGCGCCACAGCCGTTTTCAGATAGCCCTCAATGCAAAGGCTCTAGACGCAAATATTGGTGTGACAGCTAATTCAATCAAGGAAACACTGCATGTTGGTGAAGGGCATATTGAAGAAGGATCAGCCGAGTGGTTCTTGTGGGAGAACAACTCCATTTGGCTCACTAACTTCACACACCATCAGGCTTCCAAGCAGCTCTCAAGGAAACTCAGTTTTCACACTCTATGCTTAGTGCCCTTTGTATGGCTAGGACTGAAATGAACCTGGTAGAGCATCCCACACAAACGAATGCTCCACATGCGGGTTTCACATGCCACCAACTCCACATTTACAGGCAACTTCAGCGCCACAGCCGTTTTCAGATAGCCCTCAATGCAAAGGCTCTAGACGCAAATATTGGTGTGAGAGCTAATTCAATCAAGGAAACACAGCATGTTGGTGAAGGGCATATTGAAGAAGGATCAGCCGAGTGGTTCTTGTGGGAGAACAACTCCATTTGGCTCACTAACTTCACACACCATCAGGCTTCCAAGCAGCTCTCAAGGAAACTCAGTTTTCACACTCTATGCTTAGTGCCCTTTGTATGGCTAGGACTGAAATGAACCTGGTAGAGCATCCCATACAAACGAATGCTCCACATGCGGGTTTCACATGCCACCAACTCCACATTCACAGGCAACTTCAGCGCCACAGCCGTTTTCAGATAGCCCTCAATGCAAAGGCTCTAGACGCAAATATTGGTGTGAGAGCTAATTCAATCAAGGAAACACTGCATGTTGGTGAAGGGCATATTGAAGAAGGATCAGCCGAGTGGTTCTTGTGGGAGAACAACTCCATTTGGCTCACTAACTTCACACACCATCAGGCTTCCAAGCAGCTCTCAAGGAAACTCAGTTTTCACACTCTATGCTTAGTGCCCTTTGTATGGCTAGGACTGAAATGAACCTGGTAGAGCATCCCACACAAACGAATGCTCCACATGCGGGTTTCACATGCCACCAACTCCACATTTACAGGCAACTTCAGCGCCACAGCCGTTTTCAGATAGCCCTCAATGCAAAGGCTCTAGACGCAAATATTGGTGTGAGAGCTAATTCAATCAAGGAAACACTGCATGTTGGTGAAGGGCATATTGAAGAAGGATCAGCCGAGTGGTTCTTGTGGGAGAACAACTCCATTTGGCTCACTAACTTCACACACCATCAGGCTTCCAAGCAGCTCTCAAGGAAACTCAGTTTTCACACTCTATGCTTAGTGCCCTTTGTATGGCTAGGACTGAAATGAACCTGGTAGAGCATCCCATACAAACGAATGCTCCACATGCGGGTTTCACATGCCACCAACTCCACATTCACAGGCAACTTCAGCGCCACAGCCGTTTTCAGATAGCCCTCAATGCAAAGGCTCTAGACGCAAATATTGGTGTGACAGCTAATTCAATCAAGGAAACACTGCATGTTGGTGAAGGGCATATTGAAGAAGGATCAGCCGAGTGGTTCTTGTGGGAGAACAACTCCATTTGGCTCACTAACTTCACACACCATCAGGCTTCCAAGCAGCTCTCAAGGAAACTCAGTTTTCACACTCTATCCTTAGTGCCCTTTGAGTGCATTATCTAGGAATGAACCTGGTAGAGCATCCCACACAAACGAATGCTCCACATGCGGGTTTCACATGCCACCAACTCCACATTCACAGGCAACTTCAGCGCCACAGCCGTTTTCAGATTGCCTCAATGCAAAGGCTCTAGACGCAAATATTGGTGTGAGAGCTAATTCAATCAAGGAAACACTGCATGTTGGTGAAGGGCATATTGAAGAAGGATCAGCCGAGTGGTTCTTGTGGGAGAACAACTCCATTTGGCTCACTAACTTCACACACCATCAGGCTTCCAAGCAGCTCTCAAGGAAACTCAGTTTTCACACTCGATGCTTAGTGCCCTTTGTATGGCTAGGACTGAAATGAACCTGGTAGAGCATCCCACACAAACGAATGCTCCACATGCGGGTTTCACATGCCACCAACTCCACATTCACAGGCAACTTCAGCGCCACAGCCGTTTTCAGATAGCCCTCAATGCAAAGGCTCTAGACGCAAATATTGGTGTGAGAGCTAATTCAATCAAGGAAACACTGCATGTTGGTGAAGGGCATATTGAAGAAGGATCAGCCGAGTGGTTCTTGTGGGAGAACAACTCCATTTGGCTCACTAACTTCACACACCATCAGGCTTCCAAGCAGCTCTCAAGGAAACTCAGTTTTCACACTCTATGCTTAGTGCCCTTTGAGTGCCTAGGACTGAAATGAAGCTTGGAGAGCATCCCACATAAACGAATGCTCCACATGCGGGTTTCACATGCCACCAACTCCACATTCACAGGCAACTTCAGCGCCACAGCCGTTTTCAGATAGCCCTCAATGCGAAGGCTCTAGACGCAAATATTGGTGTGAGAGCTAATTCAATCAAGGAAACACTGCATGTTGGTGAAGGGCATATTGAAGAAGGATCAGCCGAGTGATTCTTGTGGGAGAACAACTCCATTTGGCTCACTAACTTCACACACCATCAGGCTTCCAAGCAGCTCTCAAGGAAACTCAATTTTCACACTCTATGCTTAGTGCTCTTTGTGTGCCTTGGACTGAAATTAAGCTTGGTCAGCATCCCACACAAACGAATGCTCCACATGCGGGTTTCACATGCCACCAACTCCACATTCACAGGCAACTTCAGCGCCACAGCCGTTTTCAGATAGCCCTCAATGCAAAGGCTCTAGACGCAAATATTGGTGTGAGAGCTAATTCAATCAAGGAAACACTGCATGTTGGTGAAGGGCATATTGAAGAAGGATCAGCCGAGTGGTTCTTGTGGGAGAACAACTCCATTTGGCTCACTAACTTCACACACCATCAGGCTTCCAAGCAGCTCTCAAGGAAACTCAGTTTTCACACTCTATGCTTAGTGCCCTTTGAGTGCATTATCTAGGAATGAACCTGGTAGAGCATCCCACACAAACGAATGCTCCACATGCGGGTTTCACATGCCACCAACTCCACACTCACAGGCAACTTCAGCGCCACAGCCGTTTTCAGATAGCCCTCAATGCAAAGGCTCTAGACGCCAATATTGGTGTGAGAGCTAATTCAATCAAGGAAACACTGCATGTTGGTGAAGGGCATATTGAAGAAGGATCAGCCGAGTGGTTCTTGTGGGAGAACAACTCCATTTGGCTCACTAACTTCACACACCATCAGGCTTCCAAGCAGCTCTCAAGGAAACTCAGTTTTCACACTCTATGCTTAGTGCCCTTTGTATGGCTAGGACTGAAATGAACCTGGTAGAGCATCCCACACAAACGAATGCTCCACATGCGGGTTTCACATGCCACCAACTCCACATTCACAGGCAACTTCAGCGCCACAGCCGTTTTCAGATAGCCCTCAATGCAAAGGCTCTAGACGCAAATATTGGTGTGAGAGCTAATTCAATCAAGGAAACACTGCATGTTGGTGAAGGGCATATTGAAGAAGGATCAGCCGAGTGGTTCTTGTGGGAGAACAACTCCATTTGGCTCACTAACTTCACACACCATCAGGCTTCCAAGCAGCTCTCAAGGAAACTCAGTTTTCACACTCTATGCTTAGTGCCCTTTGAGTGCATTATCTAGGAATGAACCTGATAGAGCATCCCACACAAATGAATGCTCCACATGCGGGTTTCACATGCCACCAACTCCAAACTCACAGGCAACTTCAGCGCCACAGCCGTTTTCAGATAGCCCTCAATGCAAAGGCTCTCGACGCAAATATTGGTGTGAGAGCTAATTCAATCAAGGAAACACTGCATGTTGGTGAAGGGCATATTGAAGAAGGATCAGCCGAGTGGTTCTTGTGGGAGAACAACTCCATTTGGCTCACTAACTTCACACACCATCAGGCTTCCAAGCAGCTCTCAAGGAAACTCAGTTTTCACACTCTATGCTTAGTGCTCTTTGAGTGCATTATCTAGGAATGAACCTGGTAGAGCATCCCACACAAACGAATGCTCCACATGCGGGTTTCACATGCCACCAACTCCACATTCACAGGCAACTTCAGCGCCACAGCCGTTTTCAGATAGCCCTCAATGCAAAGGCTCTAGACGCAAATATTGGTGTGAGAGCTAATTCAATCAAGGAAACACTGCATGTTGGTGAAGGGCATATTGAAGAAGGATCAGCCGAGTGGTTCTTGTGGGAGAACAACTCCATTTGGCTCACTAACTTCACACACCATCAGGCTTCCAAGCAGCTCTCAAGGAAACTCAGTTTTCACACTCTATGCTTAGTGCCCTTTGAGTGCATTATCTAGGAATGAACCTGGTAGAGCATCCCACACAAACGAATGCTCCACATGCGGGTTTCACATGCCACCAACTCCACATTCACAGGCAACTTCAGCGCCACAGCCGTTTTCAGATAGCCCTCAATGCAAAGGCTCTAGATGCAAATATTGGTGTGAGAGCTAATTCAATCAAGGAAACACTGCATGTTGGTGAAGGGCATATTGAAGAAGGATCAGCCGAGTGGTTCTTGTGGGAGAACAACTCCATTTGGCTCACTAACTTCACACACCATCAGGCTTCCAAGCAGCTCTCAAGGAAACTCAGTTTT
>NW_026696540.1:0-47289 GCF_030435755.1 Ochotona princeps
AGAGCCTTTGCATTGAGGGCATGTGAAAACGGCTGTGGCGCTGAAGTTGCCTGTGAATGTGGAGTTGGTGGCATGTGAAACCCGCATGTGGAGCATTCGTTTGTGTGGGATGCTCTACCAGGCTCATTGCTAGATAATGCACTCAAAGGGCACTAAGCATAGAGTGTGAAAACTGAGTTTCCTTGAGAGCTGCTTGGAAGCCTGATGGTGTGTGAAGTTAGTGAGCCAAATGGAGTTGTTCTCCCACAAGAACCACTCGGCTGATCCTTCTTCAATATGCTCTTCACCAACATGCAGTGTTTCCTTGATTGAATTAGCTCTCACACCAATATTTGCGTCTAGAGCCTTTGCATTGCGGGCTATGTGAAAACGGCTGTGGCGCTGAAGTTGCCTGTGAATGTGGAGTTGGTGGCATGTGAAACCCGCATGTGGAGCATTCGTTTGTGTGGGATGCTCTACCAGGCTCATTCCTAGATAATGCACTCAAAGGGCACTAAGCATAGATTGTGAAAACTGAGTTTCCTTGAGAGCTGCTTGGAAGCCTGATGGTGTATGAAGTTAGTGAGCCAAATGGAGTTGTTCTCCCACAAGAACCACTCGGCTGATCCTTCTTCAACATGCCCTTCACCAACATGCAGTGTTTCCTTGATTGAATTAGCTCTCACACCAATATTTGCGTCTAGAGCCTTTGCATTGAGGGCTATGTGAAAACGGCTGTGGCGCTGAAGTTGCCTGTGAATGTGGAGTTGGTGGCATGTGAAACCCGCATGTGGAGCATTCGTTTGTGTGGGATGCTCACCAAGCTTCATTTCAGGCCTAGGCACTCAAAGGGCACTAAGCATAGAGTGTGAAAACTGAGTTTCCTTGAGAGCTGCTTGGAAGCCTGATGGTGTGTGAAGTTAGTGAGCCAAATGGAGTTGTTCTCCCACAAGAACCACTCGGCTGATCCTTCTTCAATATGCCCTTCACCAACATGCAGTGTTTCCTTGATTGAATTAGCTCTCACACCAATATTTCTGTCTAGAGCCTTTGCATTGAGGGCTATCTGAAAACGGCTGTGGCGCTGAAGTTGCCTGTGAATGTGGAGTTGGTGGCATGTGAAACCCGCATGTGGAGCATTCGTTTGTGTGGGATGCTCACCAAGCTTCATTTCAGTCCTAGGCACTCAAAGGGCAGTAAGCATAGAGTGTGAAAACTGAGTTTCCTTGAGAGCTGCTTGGAAGCCTGATGGTGTGTGAAGTTAGTGAGCCAAATGGAGTTGTTCTCCCACAAGAACCACTCGGCTGATCCTTCTTCAATATGCCCTTCACCAACATGCAGTGTTTCCTTGATTGAATTCGCTCTCACACCAATATTTGCATCTACAGCCTTTGCATTGAGGGCTATCTGAAAACGGCTGTGGCGCTGAAGTTGCCTGTGAATGTGGAGTTGGTGGCATGTGAAACCCGCATGTGGAGCATTCGTTTGTGTGGGATGCTCACCAAGCTTCATTTCAGTCCTAGACACTCAAAGGGCACTAAGCATAGAGTGTGAAAGCTGAGTTTCCTTGAGAGCTGCTTGGAAGCCTGATGGTGTGTGAAGTTAGTGAGCCAAATGGAGTTGTTCTCCCACAAGAACCACTCGGCTGATCCTTCTTCAATATGCCCTTCACCAACATGCAGTGTTTCCTTGATTGAATTAGCTCTCACACCAATATTTGCGTCTAGAGCCTTTGCATTGAGGGCATGTGAAAACGGCTGTGGCGCTGAAGTTGCCTGTGAATGTGGAGTTGGTGGCATGTGAAACCCGCATGTGGAGCATTCGTTTGTGTGGGATGCTCTACCAGGCTCATTGCTAGATAATGCACTCAAAGGGCACTAAGCATAGAGTGTGAAAACTGAGTTTCCTTGAGAGCTGCTTGGAAGCCTGATGGTGTGTGAAGTTAGTGAGCCAAATGGAGTTGTTCTCCCACAAGAACCACTCGGCTGATCCTTCTTCAATATGCTCTTCACCAACATGCAGTGTTTCCTTGATTGAATTAGCTCTCACACCAATATTTGCGTCTAGAGCCTTTGCATTGAGGGCTATGTGAAAACGGCTGTGGCGCTGAAGTTGCCTGTGAATGTGGAGTTGGTGGCATGTGAAACCCGCATGTGGAGCATTCGTTTGTGTGGGATGCTCTACCAGGCTCATTCCTAGATAATGCACTCAAAGGGCACTAAGCATAGAGTGTGAAAACTGAGTTTCCTTGAGAGCTGCTTGGAAGCCTGATGGTGTGTGAAGTTAGTGAGCCAAATGGAGTTGTTCTCCCACAAGAACCACTCGGCTGATCCTTCTTCAATATGCCCTTCACCAACATGCAGTGTTTCCTTGATTGAATTCGCTCTCACACCAATATTTGCATCTACAGCCTTTGCATTGAGGGCTATGTGAAAACGGCTGTGGCGCTGAAGTTGCCTGTGAATGTGGAGTTGGTGGCATGTGAAACCCGCATGTGGAGCATTCGTTTGTGTGGGATGCTCACCAAGCTTCATTTCAGTCCTAGACACTCAAAGGGCACTAAGCATAGAGTGTGAAAGCTGAGTTTCCTTGAGAGCTGCTTGGAAGCCTGATGGTGTGTGAAGTTAGTGAGCCAAATGGAGTTGTTCTCCCACAAGAACCACTCGGCTGATCCTTCTTCAATATGCCCTTCACCAACATGCAGTGTTTCCTTGATTGAATTAGCTCTCACACCAATATTTGCGTCTAGAGCCTTTGCATTGAGGGCATGTGAAAACGGCTGTGGCGCTGAAGTTGCCTGTGAATGTGGAGTTGGTGGCATGTGAAACCCGCATGTGGAGCATTCGTTTGTGTGGGATGCTCTACCAGTCTCATTGCTAGATAATGCACTCAAAGGGCACTAAGCATAGAGTGTGAAAACTGAGTTTCCTTGAGAGCTGCTTGGAAGCCTGATGGTGTGTGAAGTTAGTGAGCCAAATGGAGTTGTTCTCCCACAAGAACCACTCGGCTGATCCTTCTTCAATATGCTCTTCACCAACATGCAGTGTTTCCTTGATTGAATTAGCTCTCACACCAATATTTGCGTCTAGAGCCTTTGCATTGCGGGCTATGTGAAAACGGCTGTGGCGCTGAAGTTGCCTGTGAATGTGGAGTTGGTGGCATGTGAAACCCGCATGTGGAGCATTCGTTTGTGTGGGATGCTCTACCAGGCTCATTCCTAGATAATGCACTCAAAGGGCACTAAGCATAGATTGTGAAAACTGAGTTTCCTTGAGAGCTGCTTGGAAGCCTGATGGTGTATGAAGTTAGTGAGCCAAATGGAGTTGTTCTCCCACAAGAACCACTCGGCTGATCCTTCTTCAACATGCCCTTCACCAACATGCAGTGTTTCCTTGATTGAATTAGCTCTCACACCAATATTTGCGTCTAGAGCCTTTGCATTGAGGGCTATGTGAAAACGGCTGTGGCGCTGAAGTTGCCTGTGAATGTGGAGTTGGTGGCATGTGAAACCCGCATGTGGAGCATTCGTTTGTGTGGGATGCTCACCAAGCTTCATTTCAGGCCTAGGCACTCAAAGGGCACTAAGCATAGAGTGTGAAAACTGAGTTTCCTTGAGAGCTGCTTGGAAGCCTGATGGTGTGTGAAGTTAGTGAGCCTAATGGAGTTGTTCTCCCACAAGAACCACTCGGCTGATCCTTCTTCAATATGCCCTTCACCAACATGCAGTGTTTCCTTGATTGAATTAGCTCTCACACCAATATTTCTGTCTAGAGCCTTTGCATTGAGGGCTATCTGAAAACGGCTGTGGCGCTGAAGTTGCCTGTGAATGTGGAGTTGGTGGCATGTGAAACCCGCATGTGGAGCATTCGTTTGTGTGGGATGCTCACCAAGCTTCATTTCAGTCCTAGGCACTCAAAGGGCACTAAGCATAGAGTGTGAAAACTGAGTTTCCTTGAGAGCTGCTTGGAAGCCTGATGGTGTGTGAAGTTAGTGAGCCAAATGGAGTTGTTCTCCCACAAGAACCACTCGGCTGATCCTTCTTCAATATGCCCTTCACCAACATGCAGTGTTTCCTTGATTGAATTAGCTCTCACACCAATATTTGCATCTAAAGCCTTTGCATTGAGGCCTATGTGAAAACGGCTGTGGCGCTGAAGTTGCCTGTGAATGTGGAGTTGGTGGCATGTGAAACCCGCATGTGGAGCATTCGTTTGTGTGGGATGCTCTACCAGGTTCATTCCTAGATAATGCACTCAAAGGGCACTAAGCATAGAGTGTGAAAACTGAGTTTCCTTGAGAGCTGCTTGGAAGCCTGATGGTGTGTGAAGTTAGTGAGCCAAATGGAGTTGTTCTCCCACAAGAACCACTCGGCTGATCCTTCTTCAATATGCCCTTCACCAACATGCAGTGTTTCCTTGATTGAATTAGCTCTCACACCAATATTTGCGTCTAGAGCCTTTGCATTGAGGGCTATGTGAAAACGGCTGTGGCGCTGAAGTTGCCTGTGAATGTGGAGTTGGTGGCATGTGAAACCCGCATGTGGAGCATTCGTTTGTGTGGGATGCTCACCAAGCTTCATTTCAGTCCTAGATAATGCACTCAAAGGGCACTAAGCATAGAGTGTGAAAGCTGAGTTTCCTTGAGAGCTGCTTGGAAGCCTGATGGTGTGTGAAGTTAGTGAGCCAAATGGAGTTGTTCTCCCACAAGAACCACTCGGCTGATCCTTCTTCAATATGCCCTTCACCAACATGCAGTGTTTCCTTGATTGAATTAGCTCTCAGACCAATATTTGCGTCTAGAGCCTTTGCATTGAGGGCATGTGAAAACGGCTGTGGCGCTGAAGTTGCCTGTGAATGTGGAGTTGGTGGCATGTGAAACCCGCATGTGGAGCATTCGTTTGTGTGGGATGCTCTACCAGGCTCATTCCTAGATAATGCACTCAAAGGGCACTAAGCATAGAGTGTGAAAACTGAGTTTCCTTGAGAGCTGCTTGGAAGCCTGATGGTGTGTGAAGTTAGTGAGCCAAATGGAGTTGTTCTCCCACAAGAACCACTCGGCTGATCCTTCTTCAATATGCCCTTCACCAACATGCAGTGTTTCCTTGATTGAATTAGCTCTCACACCAATATTTGCGTCTAGAGCCTTTGCATTGAGGGCTATGTGAAAACGGCTGTGGCGCTGAAGTTGCCTGTGAATGTGGAGTTGGTGGCATGTGAAACCCGCATGTGGAGCATTCGTTTGTGTGAGTTGCTCTACCAGGCTCATTCCTAGATAATGCACTCAAAGGGCACTAAGCATAGAGTGTGAAAACTGAGTTTCCTTGAGAGCTGCTTGGAAGCCTGATGGTGTGTGAAGTTAGTGAGCCAAATGGAGTTGTTCTCCCACAAGAACCACTCGGCTGATCCTTCTTCAATATGCCCTTCACCAACATGCAGTGTTTCCTTGATTGAATTAGCTCTCACACCAATATTTGCGTCTAGAGCCTTTGCATTGAGGGCTATGTGAAAACGGCTGTGGCGCTGAAGTTGCCTGTGAATGTGGAGTTGGTGGCATGTGAAACCCGCATGTGGAGCATTCGTTTGTGTGGGATGCTCACCAAGCTTCATTTCAGTCCTAGGCACTCAAAGGGCACTAAGCATAGAGTGTGAAAACTGAGTTTTCTTGAGAGCTGCTTGGAAGCCTGATGGTGTGTGAAGTTAGTGAGCCAAATGGAGTTGTTCTCCCACAAAAACCACTAGGCTGATCCTTCTTCAATATGCCCTTCACCAACATGCAGTGTTTCCTTGATTGAATTAGCTCTCACACCAATATTTCTGTCTAGAGCCTTTGCATTGAGGGCTATCTGAAAACGGCTGTGGCGCTGAAGTTGCCTGTGAATGTGGAGTTGGTGGCATGTGAAACCCGCATGTGGAGCATTCGTTTGTGTGGGATGCTCACCAAGCTTCATTTCAGTCCTAGGCACTCAAAGGGCACTAAGCATAGAGTGTGAAAACTGAGTTTTCTTGAGAGCTGCTTGGAAGCCTGATGGTGTGTGAAGTTAGTGAGCCAAATGGAGTTGTTCTCCCACAAAAACCACTAGGCTGATCCTTCTTCAATATGCCCTTCACCAACATGCAGTGTTTCCTTGATTGAATTAGCTCTCACACCAATATTTCTGTCTAGAGCCTTTGCATTGAGGGCTATCTGAAAACGGCTGTGGCGCTGAAGTTGCCTGTGAATGTGGAGTTGGTGGCATGTGAAACCCGCATGTGGAGCATTCGTTTGTGTGGGATGCTCACCAAGCTTCATTTCAGTCCTAGGCACTCAAAGGGCACTAAGCATAGAGTGTGAAAGCTGAGTTTCCTTGAGAGCTGCTTGGAAGCCTGATGGTGTGTGAAGTTAGTGAGCCAAATGGAGTTGTTCTCCCACAAGAACCACTCGGCTGATCCTTCTTCAATATGCCCTTCACCAACATGCAGTGTTTCCTTGATTGAATTAGCTCTCACACCAATATTTGCGTCTAGAGCCTTTGCATTGAGGGCTATGTGAAAACGTCTGTGGCGCTGAAGTTGCCTGTGAATGTGGAGTTGGTGGCATGTGAAACCCGCATGTGGAGCATTCGTTTGTGTGAGTTGCTCTACCAGGCTCATTCCTAGATAAGCACTCAAAGGGCACTAAGCATAGAGTGTGAAAACTGAGTTTCCTTGAGAGCTGCTTGGAAGCCTGATGGTGTGTGAAGTTAGTGCGCCTAATGGAGTTGTTCTCCCACAAGAACCACTAGGCTGATCCTTCTTCATTATGCCCTTCACCAACATGCAGTGTTTCCTTGATTGAATTAGCTCTCACACCAATATTTGCGTCTAGAGCCTTTGCATTGAGGGCTATGTGAAAACGGCTGTGGCGCTGAAGTTGCCTGTGAATGTGGAGTTGGTGGCATGTGAAACCCGCATGTGGAGCATTCGTTTGTGTGGGATGCTCTACCAGGTTCATTCCCATATAATGCACTCAAAGGGCACTAAGCATAGAGTGTGAAAACTGAGTTTCCTTGAGAGCTGCTTGGAAGCCTGATGGTGTGTGAAGTTAGTGAGCCAAATGGAGTTGTTCTCCCACAAGAACCACTCGGCTGATCCTTCTTCAATATGCCCTTCACCAACATGCAGTGTTTCCTTGATTGAATTCGCTCTCACACCAATATTTGCATCTACAGCCTTTGCATTGAGGGCTATCTGAAAACGGCTGTGGCGCTGAAGTTGCCTGTGAATGTGGAGTTGGTGGCATGTGAAACCCGCATGTGGAGCATTCGTTTGTGTGGGATGCTCTACCAGGTTCATTCCTAGAAAATGCACTGAAAGGGCACTAAGCATAGAGTGTGAAAGCTGAGTTTCCTTGAGAGCTGCTTGGAAGCCTGATGGTGTGTGAAGTTAGTGAGCCAAATGGAGTTGTTCTCCCACAAGAACCACTCGGCTGATCCTTCTTCAATATGCCCTTCACCAACATGCAGTGTTTCCTTGATTGAATTAGCTCTCACACCAATATTTGCGTCTAGAGCCTTTGCATTGAGGGCTATGTGAAAACGGCTGTGGCGCTGAAGTTGCCTGTGAATGTGGAGTTGGTGGCATGTGAAACCCGCATGTGGAGCATTCGTTTGTGTGGGATGCTCTACCAGGCTCATTGCTAGATAATGCACTCAAAGGGCACTAAGCATAGAGTGTGAAAACTGAGTTTCCTTGAGAGCTGCTTGGAAGCCTGATGGTGTGTGAAGTTAGTGAGCCAAATGGAGTTGTTCTCCCACAAGAACCACTCGGCTGATCCTTCTTCAATATGCCCTTCACCAACATGCAGTGTTTCCTTGATTGAATTAGCTCTCACACCAATATTTCTGTCTAGAGCCTTTGCATTGAGGGCTATCTGAAAACGGCTGTGGCGCTGAAGTTGCCTGTGAATGTGGAGTTGGTGGCATGTGAAACCCGCATGTGGAGCATTCGTTTGTGTGGGATGCTCACCAAGCTTCATTTCAGTCCTAGACACTCAAAGGGCACTAAGCATAGAGTGTGAAAGCTGAGTTTCCTTGAGAGCTGCTTGGAAGCCTGATGGTGTGTGAAGTTAGTGAGCCAAATGTAGTTGTTCTCCCACAAGAACCACTCGGCTGATCCTTCTTCAATATGCCCTTCACCAACATGCAGTGTTTCCTTGATTGAATTAGCTCTCACACCAATATTTGCATCTAAAGCCTTTGCATTGAGGCCTATGTGAAAACGGCTGTGGCGCTGAAGTTGCCTGTGAATGTGGAGTTGGTGGCATGTGAAACCCGCATGTGGAGCATTCGTTTGTGTGGGATGCTCTACCAGGTTCATTCCTAGATAATGCACTCAAAGGGCACTAAGCATAGAGTGTGAAAACTGAGTTTCCTTGAGAGCTGCTTGGAAGCCTGATGGTGTGTGAAGTTAGTGAGCCAAATGGAGTTGTTCTCCCACAAGAACCACTCGGCTGATCCTTCTTCAATATGCCCTTCACCAACATGCAGTGTTTCCTTGATTGAATTAGCTCTCACACCAATATTTGCATCTACACCCTTTGCATTGAGGGCTATCTGAAAACGGCTGTGGCGCTGAAGTTGCCTGTGAATGTGGAGTTGGTGGCATGTGAAACCCGCATGTGGAGCATTCGTTTGTGTGGGATGCTCACCAAGCTTCATTTCAGTCCTAGACACTCAAAGGGCACTAAGCATAGAGTGTGAAAGCTGAGTTTCCTTGAGAGCTGCTTGGAAGCCTGATGGTGTGTGAAGTTAGTGAGCCAAATGGAGTTGTTCTCCCACAAGAACCACTCGGCTGATCCTTCTTCAATATGCCCTTCACCAACATGCAGTGTTTCCTTGATTGAATTAGCTCTCACACCAATATTTGCGTCTAGAGCCTTTGCATTGAGGGCATGTGAAAACGGCTGTGGCGCTGAAGTTGCCTGTGAATGTGGAGTTGGTGGCATGTGAAACCCGCATGTGGAGCATTCGTTTGTGTGGGATGCTCTACCAGGCTCATTCCTAGATAATGCACTCAAAGGGCACTAAGCATAGAGTGTGAAAACTGAGTTTCCTTGAGAGCTGCTTGGAAGCCTGATGGTGTGTGAAGTTAGTGAGCCAAATGGAGTTGTTCTCCCACAAGAACCACTCGGCTGATCCTTCTTCAATATGCTCTTCACCAACATGCAGTGTTTCCTTGATTGAATTAGCTCTCACACCAATATTTGCGTCTAGAGCCTTTGCATTGCGGGCTATGTGAAAACGGCTGTGGCGCTGAAGTTGCCTGTGAATGTGGAGTTGGTGGCATGTGAAACCCGCATGTGGAGCATTCGTTTGTGTGAGTTGCTCTACCAGGCTCATTCCTAGATAATGCACTCAAAGGGCACTAAGCATAGATTGTGAAAACTGAGTTTCCTTGAGAGCTGCTTGGAAGCCTGATGGTGTGTGAAGTTAGTGAGCCAAATGGAGTTGTTCTCCCACAAGAACCACTCGGCTGATCCTTCTTCAATATGCCCTTCACCAACATGCAGTGTTTCCTTGATTGAATTAGCTCTCACACCAATATTTGCGTCTAGAGCCTTTGCATTGAGGGCTATGTGAAAACAGCTGTGGCGCTGAAGTTGCCTGTGAATGTGGAGTTGGTGGCATGTGAAACCCGCATGTCTAGCATTCGTTTGTGTGGGATGCTCACCAAGCTTCATTTCAGTCCTAGGCACTCAAAGGGCACTAAGCATAGAGTGTGAAAACTGAGTTTCCTTGAGAGCTGCTTGCAAGCCTGATGGTGTGTGAAGTTAGTGAGCCAAATGGAGTTGTTCTCCAACAAAAACCACTAGGCTGATCCTTCTTCAATATGCCCTTCACCAAAATGCAGTGTTTCCTTGATTGAATTAGCTCTCACACCAATATTTCTGTCTAGAGCCTTTGCATTGAGGGCTATCTGAAAACGGCTGTGGCGCTGAAGTTGCCTGTGAATGTGGAGTTGGTGGCATGTGAAACCCGCATGTGGAGCATTCGTTTGTGTGGGATGCTCACCAAGCTTCATTTCAGTCCTAGACACTCAAAGGGCACTAAGCATACAGTGTGAAAGCTGAGTTTCCTTGAGAGCTGCTTGGAAGCCTGATGGTGTGTGAAGTTATTGAGCCAAATGGAGTTGCTCTCCCACAAGAACCACTCGGCTGATCCTTCTTCAATATGCCCTTCACCAACATGCAGTGTTTCCTTGATTGAATTAGCTCTCACACCAATATTTGCGTCTAGAGCCTTTGCATTGAGGGCATGTGAAAACGGCTGTGGCGCTGAAGTTGCCTGTGAATGTGGAGTTGGTGGCATGTGAAACCCGCATGTGGAGCATTCGTTGGTGTGGGATGCTCTACCAGGCTCATTCCTAGATAATGCACTCAAAGGGCACTAAGCATAGAGTGTGAAAACTGAGTTTCCTTGAGAGCTGCTTGGAAGCCTGATGGTGTGTGAAGTTAGTGAGCCAAATGGAGTTGTTCTCCCACAAGAACCACTCGGCTGATCCTTCTTCAATATGCTCTTCACCAACATGCAGTGTTTCCTTGATTGAATTAGCTCTCACACCAATATTTGCGTCTAGAGCCTTTGCATTGAGGGCTATGTGAAAACGGCTGTGGCGCTGAAGTTGCCTGTGAATGTGGAGTTGGTGGCATGTGAAACCCGCATGTGGAGCATTCGTTTGTGTGAGTTGCTCTACCAGGCTCATTCCTAGATAATGCACTCAAAGGGCACTAAGCATAGAGTGTGAAAACTGAGTTTCCTTGAGAGCTGCTTGGAAGCCTGATGGTGTGTGAAGTTAGTGAGCCAAATGGAGTTGTTCTCCCACAAGAACCACTAGGCTGATCCTTCTTCAATATGCCCTTCACCAACATGCAGTGTTTCCTTGATTGAATTAGCTCTCACACCAATATTTGCGTCTAGAGCCTTTGCATTGAGGGCTATGTGAAAACGGCTGTGGCGCTGAAGTTGCCTGTGAATGTGGAGTTGGTGGCATGTGAAACCCGCATGTGGAGCATTCGTTTGTGTGGGATGCTCACCAAGCTTCATTTCAGTCCTAGGCACTCAAAGGGCACTAAGCATAGAGTGTGAAAACTGAGTTTTCTTGAGAGCTGCTTGGAAGCCTGATGGTGTGTGAAGTTAGTGAGCCAAATGGAGTTGTTCTCCCACAAAAACCACTAGGCTGATCCTTCTTCAATATGCCCTTCACCAACATGCAGTGTTTCCTTGATTGAATTAGCTCTCACACCAATATTTCTGTCTAGAGCCTTTGCATTGAGGGCTATCTGAAAACGGCTGTGGCGCTGAAGTTGCCTGTGAATGTGGAGTTGGTGGCATGTGAAACCCGCATGTGGAGCATTCGTTTGTGTGGGATGCTCACCAAGCTTCATTTCAGTCCTAGGCACTCAAAGGGCACTAAGCATAGAGTGTGAAAACTGAGTTTCCTTGAGAGCTGCTTGGAAGCCTGATGGTGTGTGAAGTTAGTGAGCCAAATGGAGTTGTTCTCCCACAAGAACCACTCGGCTGATCCTTCTTCAATATGCCCTTCACCAACATGCAGTGTTTCCTTGATTGAATTAGCTCTCACACCAATATTTGCGTCTAGAGCCTTTGCATTGAGGGCTATGTGAAAACGTCTGTGGCGCTGAAGTTGCCTGTGAATGTGGAGTTGGTGGCATGTGAAACCCGCATGTGGAGCATTCGTTTGTGTGAGTTGCTCTACCAGGCTCATTCCTAGATAAGCACTCAAAGGGCACTAAGCATAGAGTGTGAAAACTGAGTTTCCTTGAGAGCTGCTTGGAAGCCTGATGGTGTGTGAAGTTAGTGCGCCTAATGGAGTTGTTCTCCCACAAGAACCACTAGGCTGATCCTTCTTCATTATGCCCTTCACCAACATGCAGTGTTTCCTTGATTGAATTAGCTCTCACACCAATATTTGCGTCTAGAGCCTTTGCATTGAGGGCTATGTGAAAACGGCTGTGGCGCTGAAGTTGCCTGTGAATGTGGAGTTGGTGGCATGTGAAACCCGCATGTGGAGCATTCGTTTGTGTGGGATGCTCACCAAGCTTCATTTCAGTCCTAGGCACTCAAAGGGCACTAAGCATAGAGTGTGAAAACTGAGTTTTCTTGAGAGCTGCTTGGAAGCCTGATGGTGTGTGAAGTTAGTGAGCCAAATGGAGTTGTTCTCCCACAAAAACCACTAGGCTGATCCTTCTTCAATATGCCCTTCACCAACATGCAGTGTTTCCTTGATTGAATTAGCTCTCACACCAATATTTCTGTCTAGAGCCTTTGCATTGAGGGCTATCTGAAAACGGCTGTGGCGCTGAAGTTGCCTGTGAATGTGGAGTTGGTGGCATGTGAAACCCGCATGTGGAGCATTCGTTTTTGTGGGATGCTCACCAAGCTTCATTTCAGTCCTAGGCACTCAAAGGGCACTAAGCATAGAGTGTGAAAACTGAGTTTCCTTGAGAGCTGCTTGGAAGCCTGATGGTGTGTGAAGTTAGTGAGCCAAATGGAGTTGTTCTCCCACAAGAACCACTCGGCTGATCCTTCTTCAATATGCCCTTCACCAACATGCAGTGTTTCCTTGATTGAATTAGCTCTCACACCAATATTTGCGTCTAGAGCCTTTGCATTGAGGGCTATGTGAAAACGTCTGTGGCGCTGAAGTTGCCTGTGAATGTGGAGTTGGTGGCATGTGAAACCCGCATGTGGAGCATTGGTTTGTGTGAGTTGCTCTACCAGGCTCATTCCTAGATAAGCACTCAAAGGGCACTAAGCATAGAGTGTGAAAACTGAGTTTCCTTGAGAGCTGCTTGGAAGCCTGATGGTGTGTGAAGTTAGTGCGCCTAATGGAGTTGTTCTCCCACAAGAACCACTCGGCTGATCCTTCTTCATTATGCCCTTCACCAACATGCAGTGTTTCCTTGATTGAATTAGCTCTCACACCAATATTTGCGTCTAGAGCCTTTGCATTGAGGGCTATGTGAAAACGGCTGTGGCGCTGAAGTTGCCTGTGAATGTGGAGTTGGTGGCATGTGAAACCCGCATGTGGAGCATTCGTTTGTGTGGGATGCTCTACCAGGTTCATTCCCATATAATGCACTCAAAGGGCACTAAGCATAGAGTGTGAAAACTGAGTTTCCTTGAGAGCTGCTTGGAAGCCTGATGGTGTGTGAAGTTAGTGAGCCAAATGGAGTTGTTCTCCCACAAGATCCACTCGGCTGATCCTTCTTCAATATGCCCTTCACCAACATGCAGTGTTTCCTTGATTGAATTCGCTCTCACACCAATATTTGCATCTACAGCCTTTGCATTGAGGGCTATCTGAAAACGGCTGTGGCGCTGAAGTTGCCTGTGAATGTGGAGTTGGTGGCATGTGAAACCCGCATGTGGAGCATTCGTTTGTGTGGGATGCTCTACCAGGCTCATTGCTAGATAATGCACTCAAAGGGCACTAAGCATAGAGTGTGAAAACTGAGTTTCCTTGAGAGCTGCTTGGAAGCCTGATGGTGTGTGAAGTTAGTGAGCCAAATGGAGTTGTTCTCCCACAAGAACCACTCGGCTGATCCTTCTTCAATATGCCCTTCACCAACATGCAGTGTTTCCTTGATTGAATTAGCTCTCACACCAATATTTCTGTCTAGAGCCTTTGCATTGAGGGCTATCTGAAAACGGCTGTGGCGCTGAAGTTGCCTGTGAATGTGGAGTTGGTGGCATGTGAAACCCGCATGTGGAGCATTCGTTTGTGTGGGATGCTCACCAAGCTTCATTTCAGTCCTAGGCACTCAAAGGGCACTAAGCATAGAGTGTGAAAACTGAGTTTCCTTGAGAGCTGCTTGGAAGCCTGATGGTGTGTGAAGTTAGTGAGCCAAATGTAGTTGTTCTCCCACAAGAACCACTCGGCTGATCCTTCTTCAATATGCCCTTCACCAACATGCAGTGTTTCCTTGATTGAATTAGCTCTCACACCAATATTTGCATCTAAAGCCTTTGCATTGAGGCCTATGTGAAAACGGCTGTGGCGCTGAAGTTGCCTGTGAATGTGGAGTTGGTGGCATGTGAAACCCGCATGTGGAGCATTCGTTTGTGTGGGATGCTCTACCAGGTTCATTCCTAGATAATGCACTCAAAGGGCACTAAGCATAGAGTGTGAAAACTGAGTTTCCTTGAGAGCTGCTTGGAAGCCTGATGGTGTGTGAAGTTAGTGAGCCAAATGGAGTTGTTCTCCCACAAGAACCACTCGGCTGATCCTTCTTCAATATGCCCTTCACCAACATGCAGTGTTTCCTTGATTGAATTAGCTCTCACACCAATATTTGCATCTACAGCCTTTGCATTGAGGGCTATCTGAAAACGGCTGTGGCGCTGAAGTTGCCTGTGAATGTGGAGTTGGTGGCATGTGAAACCCGCATGTGGAGCATTCGTTTGTGTGGGATGCTCACCAAGCTTCATTTCAGTCCTAGACACTCAAAGGGCACTAAGCATAGAGTGTGAAAGCTGAGTTTCCTTGAGAGCTGCTTGGAAGCCTGATGGTGTGTGAAGTTAGTGAGCCAAATGGAGTTGTTCTCCCACAAGAACCACTCGGCTGATCCTTCTTCAATATGCCCTTCACCAACATGCAGTGTTTCCTTGATTGAATTAGCTCTCACACCAATATTTGCGTCTAGAGCCTTTGCATTGAGGGCATGTGAAAACGGCTGTGGCGCTGAAGTTGCCTGTGAATGTGGAGTTGGTGGCATGTGAAACCCGCATGTGGAGCATTCGTTTGTGTGAGTTGCTCTACCAGGCTCATTCCTAGATAATGCACTCAAAGGGCACTAAGCATAGATTGTGAAAACTGAGTTTCCTTGAGAGCTGCTTGGAAGCCTGATGGTGTGTGAAGTTAGTGAGCCAAATGGAGTTGTTCTCCCACAAGAACCACTCGGCTGATCCTTCTTCAATATGCCCTTCACCAACATGCAGTGTTTCCTTGATTGAATTAGCTCTCACACCAATATTTGCGTCTAGAGCCTTTGCATTGAGGGCTATGTGAAAACAGCTGTGGCGCTGAAGTTGCCTGTGAATGTGGAGTTGGTGGCATGTGAAACCCGCATGTCTAGCATTCGTTTGTGTGGGATGCTCACCAAGCTTCATTTCAGTCCTAGGCACTCAAAGGGCACTAAGCATAGAGTGTGAAAACTGAGTTTCCTTGAGAGCTGCTTGCAAGCCTGATGGTGTGTGAAGTTATTGAGCCAAATGGAGTTGCTCTCCCACAAGAACCACTCGGCTGATCCTTCTTCAATATGCCCTTCACCAACATGCAGTGTTTCCTTGATTGAATTAGCTCTCACACCAATATTTGCGTCTAGAGCCTTTGCATTGAGGGCTATGTGAAAACGGCTGTGGCGCTGAAGTTGCCTGTGAATGTGGAGTTGGTGGCATGTGAAACCCGCATGTGGAGCATTCGTTTGTGTGGGATGCTCTACCAGGCTCATTCCTAGATAATGCACTCAAAGGGCACTAAGCATAGAGTGTGAAAACTGAGTTTCCTTGAGAGCTGCTTGGAAGCCTGATGGTGTGTGAAGTTAGTGAGCCAAATGGAGTTGTTCTCCCACAAGAACCACTCGGCTGATCCTTCTTCAATATGCTCTTCACCAACATGCAGTGTTTCCTTGATTGAATTAGCTCTCACACCAATATTTGCGTCTAGAGCCTTTGCATTGAGGGCTATGTGAAAACGGCTGTGGCGCTGAAGTTGCCTGTGAATGTGGAGTTGGTGGCATGTGAAACCCGCATGTGGAGCATTCGTTTGTGTGAGTTGCTCTACCAGGCTCATTCCTAGATAATGCACTCAAAGGGCACTAAGCATAGAGTGTGAAAACTGAGTTTCCTTGAGAGCTGCTTGGAAGCCTGATGGTGTGTGAAGTTAGTGAGCCAAATGGAGTTGTTCTCCCACAAGAACCACTCGGCTGATCCTTCTTCAATATGCCCTTCACCAACATGCAGTGTTTCCTTGATTGAATTAGCTCTCACACCAATATTTGCGTCTAGAGCCTTTGCATTGAGGGCTATGTGAAAACGGCTGTGGCGCTGAAGTTGCCTGTGAATGTGGAGTTGGTGGCATGTGAAACCCGCATGTGGAGCATTCGTTTGTGTGGGATGCTCACCAAGCTTCATTTCAGTCCTAGGCACTCAAAGGGCACTAAGCATAGAGTGTGAAAACTGAGTTTTCTTGAGAGCTGCTTGGAAGCCTGATGGTGTGTGAAGTTAGTGAGCCAAATGGAGTTGTTCTCCCACAAAAACCACTAGGCTGATCCTTCTTCAATATGCCCTTCACCAACATGCAGTGTTTCCTTGATTGAATTAGCTCTCACACCAATATTTCTGTCTAGAGCCTTTGCATTGAGGGCTATCTGAAAACGGCTGTGGCGCTGAAGTTGCCTGTGAATGTGGAGTTGGTGGCATGTGAAACCCGCATGTGGAGCATTCGTTTGTGTGGGATGCTCACCAAGCTTCATTTCAGTCCTAGGCACTCAAAGGGCACTAAGCATAGAGTGTGAAAACTGAGTTTCCTTGAGAGCTGCTTGGAAGCCTGATGGTGTGTGAAGTTAGTGAGCCAAATGGAGTTGTTCTCCCACAAGAACCACTCGGCTGATCCTTCTTCAATATGCCCTTCACCAACATGCAGTATTTCCTTGATTGAATTAGCTCTCACACCAATATTTGCGTCTAGAGCCTTTGCATTGAGGGCTATATGAAAACGTCTGTGGCGCTGAAGTTGCCTGTGAATGTGGAGTTGGTGGCATGTGAAACCCGCATGTGGAGCATTCGTTTGTGTGAGTTGCTCTACCAGGCTCATTCCTAGATAAGCACTCAAAGGGCACTAAGCATAGAGTGTGAAAACTGAGTTTCCTTGAGAGCTGCTTGGAAGCCTGATGGTGTGTGAAGTTAGTGCGCCTAATGGAGTTGTTCTCCCACAAGAACCACTAGGCTGATCCTTCTTCATTATGCCCTTCACCAACATGCAGTGTTTCCTTGATTGAATTAGCTCTCACACCAATATTTGCGTCTAGAGCCTTTGCATTGAGGGCTATGTGAAAACGGCTGTGGCGCTGAAGTTGCCTGTGAATGTGGAGTTGGTGGCATGTGAAACCCGCATGTGGAGCATTCGTTTGTGTGGGATGCTCACCAAGCTTCATTTCAGTCCTAGGCACTCAAAGGGCACTAAGCATAGAGTGTGAAAACTGAGTTTTCTTGAGAGCTGCTTGGAAGCCTGATGGTGTGTGAAGTTAGTGAGCCAAATGGAGTTGTTCTCCCACAAAAACCACTAGGCTGATCCTTCTTCAATATGCCCTTCACCAACATGCAGTGTTTCCTTGATTGAATTAGCTCTCACACCAATATTTCTGTCTAGAGCCTTTGCATTGAGGGCTATCTGAAAACGGCTGTGGCGCTGAAGTTGCCTGTGAATGTGGAGTTGGTGGCATGTGAAACCCGCATGTGGAGCATTCGTTTGTGTGGGATGCTCACCAAGCTTCATTTCAGTCCTAGGCACTCAAAGGGCACTAAGCATAGAGTGTGAAAACTGAGTTTCCTTGAGAGCTGCTTGGAAGCCTGATGGTGTGTGAAGTTAGTGAGCCAAATGGAGTTGTTCTCCCACAAGAACCACTCGGCTGATCCTTCTTCAATATGCCCTTCACCAACATGCAGTGTTTCCTTGATTGAATTAGCTCTCACACCAATATTTGCGTCTAGAGCCTTTGCATTGAGGGCTATGTGAAAACGTCTGTGGCGCTGAAGTTGCCTGTGAATGTGGAGTTGGTGGCATGTGAAACCCGCATGTGGAGCATTCGTTTGTGTGAGTTGCTCTACCAGGCTCATTCCTAGATAAGCACTCAAAGGGCACTAAGCATAGAGTGTGAAAACTGAGTTTCCTTGAGAGCTGCTTGGAAGCCTGATGGTGTGTGAAGTTAGTGCGCCTAATGGAGTTGTTCTCCCACAAGAACCACTAGGCTGATCCTTCTTCATTATGCCCTTCACCAACATGCAGTGTTTCCTTGATTGAATTAGCTCTCACACCAATATTTGCGTCTAGAGCCTTTGCATTGAGGGCTATGTGAAAACGGCTGTGGCGCTGAAGTTGCCTGTGAATGTGGAGTTGGTGGCATGTGAAACCCGCATGTGGAGCATTCGTTTGTGTGGGATGCTCTACCAGGTTCATTCCATATAATGCACTCAAAGGGCACTAAGCATAGAGTGTGAAAACTGAGTTTCCTTGAGAGCTGCTTGGAAGCCTGATGGTGTGTGAAGTTAGTGAGCCAAATGGAGTTGTTCTCCCACAAGAACCACTCGGCTGATCCTTCTTCAATATGCCCTTCACCAACATGCAGTGTTTCCTTGATTGAATTCGCTCTCACACCAATATTTGCATCTACAGCCTTTGCATTGAGGGCTATCTGAAAACGGCTGTGGCGCTGAAGTTGCCTGTGAATGTGGAGTTGGTGGCATGTGAAACCCGCATGTGGAGCATTCGTTTGTGTGGGATGCTCACCAAGCTTCATTTCAGTCCTAGACACTCAAAGGGCACTAAGCATAGAGTGTGAAAGCTGAGTTTCCTTGAGAGCTGCTTGGAAGCCTGATGGTGTGTGAAGTTAGTGAGCCAAATGGAGTTGTTCTCCCACAAGAACCACTCGGCTGATCCTTCTTCAATATGCCCTTCACCAACATGCAGTGTTTCCTTGATTGAATTAGCTCTCACACCAATATTTGCATCTACAGCCTTTGCATTGAGGGCATGTGAAAACGGCTGTGGCGCTGAAGTTGCCTGTGAATGTGGAGTTGGTGGCATGTGAAACCCGCATGTGGAGCATTCGTTTGTGTGGGATGCTCTACCAGGCTCATTGCTAGATAATGCACTCAAAGGGCACTAAGCATAGAGTGTGAAAACTGAGTTTCCTTGAGAGCTGCTTGGAAGCCTGATGGTGTGTGAAGTTAGTGAGCCAAATGGAGTTGTTCTCCCACAAGAACCACTCGGCTGATCCTTCTTCAATATGCCCTTCACCAACATGCAGTGTTTCCTTGATTGAATTAGCTCTCACACCAATATTTGCGTCTAGAGCCTTTGCATTGAGGGCATGTGAAAACGGCTGTGGCGCTGAAGTTGCCTGTGAATGTGGAGTTGGTGGCATGTGAAACCCGCATGTGGAGCATTCGTTTGTGTGAGTTGCTCTACCAGGCTCATTCCTAGATAATGCACTCAAAGGGCACTAAGCATAGATTGTGAAAACTGAGTTTCCTTGAGAGCTGCTTGGAAGCCTGATGGTGTGTGAAGTTAGTGAGCCAAATGGAGTTGTTCTCCCACAAGAACCACTCGGCTGATCCTTCTTCAATATGCCCTTCACCAACATGCAGTGTTTCCTTGATTGAATTAGCTCTCACACCAATATTTGCGTCTAGAGCCTTTGCATTGAGGGCTATGTGAAAACAGCTGTGGCGCTGAAGTTGCCTGTGAATGTGGAGTTGGTGGCATGTGAAACCCGCATGTCTAGCATTCGTTTGTGTGGGATGCTCACCAAGCTTCATTTCAGTCCTAGGCACTCAAAGGGCACTAAGCATAGAGTGTGAAAACTGAGTTTCCTTGAGAGCTGCTTGCAAGCCTGATGGTGTGTGAAGTTATTGAGCCAAATGGAGTTGCTCTCCCACAAGAACCACTCGGCTGATCCTTCTTCAATATGCCCTTCACCAACATGCAGTGTTTCCTTGATTGAATTAGCTCTCACACCAATATTTGCGTCTAGAGCCTTTGCATTGAGGGCATGTGAAAACGGCTGTGGCGCTGAAGTTGCCTGTGAATGTGGAGTTGGTGGCATGTGAAACCCGCATGTGGAGCATTCGTTTGTGTGGGATGCTCTACCAGGCTCATTCCTAGATAATGCACTCAAAGGGCACTAAGCATAGAGTGTGAAAACTGAGTTTCCTTGAGAGCTGCTTGGAAGCCTGATGGTGTGTGAAGTTAGTGAGCCAAATGGAGTTGTTCTCCCACAAGAACCACTCGGCTGATCCTTCTTCAATATGCTCTTCACCAACATGCAGTGTTTCCTTGATTGAATTAGCTCTCACACCAATATTTGCGTCTAGAGCCTTTGCATTGAGGGCTATGTGAAAACGGCTGTGGCGCTGAAGTTGCCTGTGAATGTGGAGTTGGTGGCATGTGAAACCCGCATGTGGAGCATTCGTTTGTGTGAGTTGCTCTACCAGGCTCATTCCTAGATAATGCACTCAAAGGGCACTAAGCATAGAGTGTGAAAACTGAGTTTCCTTGAGAGCTGCTTGGAAGCCTGATGGTGTGTGAAGTTAGTGAGCCAAATGGAGTTGTTCTCCCACAAGAACCACTCGGCTGATCCTTCTTCAATATGCCCTTCACCAACATGCAGTGTTTCCTTGATTGAATTAGCTCTCACACCAATATTTGCGTCTAGAGCCTTTGCATTGAGGGCTATGTGAAAACGGCTGTGGCGCTGAAGTTGCCTGTGAATGTGGAGTTGGTGGCATGTGAAACCCGCATGTGGAGCATTCGTTTGTGTGGGATGCTCACCAAGCTTCATTTCAGTCCTAGGCACTCAAAGGGCACTAAGCATAGAGTGTGAAAACTGAGTTTTCTTGAGAGCTGCTTGGAAGCCTGATGGTGTGTGAAGTTAGTGAGCCAAATGGAGTTGTTCTCCCACAAAAACCACTAGGCTGATCCTTCTTCAATATGCCCTTCACCAACATGCAGTGTTTCCTTGATTGAATTAGCTCTCACACCAATATTTCTGTCTAGAGCCTTTGCATTGAGGGCTATCTGAAAACGGCTGTGGCGCTGAAGTTGCCTGTGAATGTGGAGTTGGTGGCATGTGAAACCCGCATGTGGAGCATTCGTTTGTGTGGGATGCTCACCAAGCTTCATTTCAGTCCTAGGCACTCAAAGGGCACTAAGCATAGAGTGTGAAAACTGAGTTTCCTTGAGAGCTGCTTGGAAGCCTGATGGTGTGTGAAGTTAGTGAGCCAAATGGAGTTGTTCTCCCACAAGAACCACTCGGCTGATCCTTCTTCAATATGCCCTTCACCAACATGCAGTATTTCCTTGATTGAATTAGCTCTCACACCAATATTTGCGTCTAGAGCCTTTGCATTGAGGGCTATATGAAAACGTCTGTGGCGCTGAAGTTGCCTGTGAATGTGGAGTTGGTGGCATGTGAAACCCGCATGTGGAGCATTCGTTTGTGTGAGTTGCTCTACCAGGCTCATTCCTAGATAAGCACTCAAAGGGCACTAAGCATAGAGTGTGAAAACTGAGTTTCCTTGAGAGCTGCTTGGAAGCCTGATGGTGTGTGAAGTTAGTGCGCCTAATGGAGTTGTTCTCCCACAAGAACCACTAGGCTGATCCTTCTTCATTATGCCCTTCACCAACATGCAGTGTTTCCTTGATTGAATTAGCTCTCACACCAATATTTGCGTCTAGAGCCTTTGCATTGAGGGCTATGTGAAAACGGCTGTGGCGCTGAAGTTGCCTGTGAATGTGGAGTTGGTGGCATGTGAAACCCGCATGTGGAGCATTCGTTTGTGTGGGATGCTCACCAAGCTTCATTTCAGTCCTAGGCACTCAAAGGGCACTAAGCATAGAGTGTGAAAACTGAGTTTTCTTGAGAGCTGCTTGGAAGCCTGATGGTGTGTGAAGTTAGTGAGCCAAATGGAGTTGTTCTCCCACAAAAACCACTAGGCTGATCCTTCTTCAATATGCCCTTCACCAACATGCAGTGTTTCCTTGATTGAATTAGCTCTCACACCAATATTTCTGTCTAGAGCCTTTGCATTGAGGGCTATCTGAAAACGGCTGTGGCGCTGAAGTTGCCTGTGAATGTGGAGTTGGTGGCATGTGAAACCCGCATGTGGAGCATTCGTTTGTGTGGGATGCTCACCAAGCTTCATTTCAGTCCTAGGCACTCAAAGGGCACTAAGCATAGAGTGTGAAAACTGAGTTTCCTTGAGAGCTGCTTGGAAGCCTGATGGTGTGTGAAGTTAGTGAGCCAAATGGAGTTGTTCTCCCACAAGAACCACTCGGCTGATCCTTCTTCAATATGCCCTTCACCAACATGCAGTGTTTCCTTGATTGAATTAGCTCTCACACCAATATTTGCGTCTAGAGCCTTTGCATTGAGGGCTATGTGAAAACGTCTGTGGCGCTGAAGTTGCCTGTGAATGTGGAGTTGGTGGCATGTGAAACCCGCATGTGGAGCATTCGTTTGTGTGAGTTGCTCTACCAGGCTCATTCCTAGATAAGCACTCAAAGGGCACTAAGCATAGAGTGTGAAAACTGAGTTTCCTTGAGAGCTGCTTGGAAGCCTGATGGTGTGTGAAGTTAGTGCGCCTAATGGAGTTGTTCTCCCACAAGAACCACTAGGCTGATCCTTCTTCATTATGCCCTTCACCAACATGCAGTGTTTCCTTGATTGAATTAGCTCTCACACCAATATTTGCGTCTAGAGCCTTTGCATTGAGGGCTATGTGAAAACGGCTGTGGCGCTGAAGTTGCCTGTGAATGTGGAGTTGGTGGCATGTGAAACCCGCATGTGGAGCATTCGTTTGTGTGGGATGCTCTACCAGGTTCATTCCCATATAATGCACTCAAAGGGCACTAAGCATAGAGTGTGAAAACTGAGTTTCCTTGAGAGCTGCTTGGAAGCCTGATGGTGTGTGAAGTTAGTGAGCCAAATGGAGTTGTTCTCCCACAAGAACCACTCGGCTGATCCTTCTTCAATATGCCCTTCACCAACATGCAGTGTTTCCTTGATTGAATTCGCTCTCACACCAATATTTGCATCTACAGCCTTTGCATTGAGGGCTATGTGAAAACGGCTGTGGCGCTGAAGTTGCCTGTGAATGTGGAGTTGGTGGCATGTGAAACCCGCATGTGGAGCATTCGTTTGTGTGGGATGCTCACCAAGCTTCATTTCAGTCCTAGACACTCAAAGGGCACTAAGCATAGAGTGTGAAAGCTGAGTTTCCTTGAGAGCTGCTTGGAAGCCTGATGGTGTGTGAAGTTAGTGAGCCAAATGGAGTTGTTCTCCCACAAGAACCACTCGGCTGATCCTTCTTCAATATGCCCTTCACCAACATGCAGTGTTTCCTTGATTGAATTAGCTCTCACACCAATATTTGCATCTACAGCCTTTGCATTGAGGGCATGTGAAAACGGCTGTGGCGCTGAAGTTGCCTGTGAATGTGGAGTTGGTGGCATGTGAAACCCGCATGTGGAGCATTCGTTTGTGTGGGATGCTCTACCAGGCTCATTGCTAGATAATGCACTCAAAGGGCACTAAGCATAGAGTGTGAAAACTGAGTTTCCTTGAGAGCTGCTTGGAAGCCTGATGGTGTGTGAAGTTAGTGAGCCAAATGGAGTTGTTCTCCCACAAGAACCACTCGGCTGATCCTTCTTCAATATGCCCTTCACCAACATGCAGTGTTTCCTTGATTGAATTAGCTCTCACACCAATATTTCTGTCTAGAGCCTTTGCATTGAGGGCTATCTGAAAACGGCTGTGGCGCTGAAGTTGCCTGTGAATGTGGAGTTGGTGGCATGTGAAACCCGCATGTGGAGCATTCGTTTGTGTGGGATGCTCACCAAGCTTCATTTCAGTCCTAGACACTCAAAGGGCACTAAGCATAGAGTGTGAAAGCTGAGTTTCCTTGAGAGCTGCTTGGAAGCCTGATGGTGTGTGAAGTTAGTGAGCCAAATGTAGTTGTTCTCCCACAAGAACCACTCGGCTGATCCTTCTTCAATATGCCCTTCACCAACATGCAGTGTTTCCTTGATTGAATTAGCTCTCACACCAATATTTGCATCTAAAGCCTTTGCATTGAGGCCTATGTGAAAACGGCTGTGGCGCTGAAGTTGCCTGTGAATGTGGAGTTGGTGGCATGTGAAACCCGCATGTGGAGCATTCGTTTGTGTGGGATGCTCTACCAGGTTCATTCCTAGATAATGCACTCAAAGGGCACTAAGCATAGAGTGTGAAAACTGAGTTTCCTTGAGAGCTGCTTGGAAGCCTGATGGTGTGTGAAGTTAGTGAGCCAAATGGAGTTGTTCTCCCACAAGAACCACTCGGCTGATCCTTCTTCAATATGCCCTTCACCAACATGCAGTGTTTCCTTGATTGAATTAGCTCTCACACCAATATTTGCATCTACACCCTTTGCATTGAGGGCTATCTGAAAACGGCTCTGGCGCTGAAGTTGCCTGTGAATGTGGAGTTGGTGGCATGTGAAACCCGCATGTGGAGCATTCGTTTGTGTGGGATGCTCACCAAGCTTCATTTCAGTCCTAGACACTCAAAGGGCACTAAGCATAGAGTGTGAAAGCTGAGTTTCCTTGAGAGCTGCTTGGAAGCCTGATGGTGTGTGAAGTTAGTGAGCCAAATGGAGTTGTTCTCCCACAAGAACCACTCGGCTGATCCTTCTTCAATATGCCCTTCACCAACATGCAGTGTTTCCTTGATTGAATTAGCTCTCACACCAATATTTGCGTCTAGAGCCTTTGCATTGAGGGCATGTGAAAACGGCTGTGGCGCTGAAGTTGCCTGTGAATGTGGAGTTGGTGGCATGTGAAACCCGCATGTGGAGCATTCGTTTGTGTGAGTTGCTCTACCAGGCTCATTCCTAGATAATGCACTCAAAGGGCACTAAGCATAGATTGTGAAAACTGAGTTTCCTTGAGAGCTGCTTGGAAGCCTGATGGTGTGTGAAGTTAGTGAGCCAAATGGAGTTGTTCTCCCACAAGAACCACTCGGCTGATCCTTCTTCAATATGCCCTTCACCAACAGGCAGTGTTTCCTTGATTGAATTAGCTCTCACACCAATATTTGCGTCTAGAGCCTTTGCATTGAGGGCTATGTGAAAACAGCTGTGGCGCTGAAGTTGCCTGTGAATGTCGAGTTGGTGGCATGTGAAACCCGCATGTCTAGCATTCGTTTGTGTGGGATGCTCACCAAGCTTCATTTCAGTCCTAGGCACTCAAAGGGCACTAAGCATAGAGTGTGAAAACTGAGTTTCCTTGAGAGCTGCTTGCAAGCCTGATGGTGTGTGAAGTTATTGAGCCAAATGAGTTGTTCTCCAACAAAAACCACTAGGCTGATCCTTCTTCAATATGCCCTTCACCAAAATGCAGTGTTTCCTTGATTGAATTAGCTCTCACACCAATATTTCTGTCTAGAGCCTTTGCATTGAGGGCTATCTGAAAACGGCTGTGGCGCTGAAGTTGCCTGTGAATGTGGAGTTGGTGGCATGTGAAACCCGCATGTGGAGCATTCGTTTGTGTGGGATGCTCACCAAGCTTCATTTCAGTCCTAGACACTCAAAGGGCACTAAGCATACAGTGTGAAAGCTGAGTTTCCTTGAGAGCTGCTTGAAGCCTGATGGGTGAAGTTATTGAGCCAAATGGAGTTGCTCTCCCACAAGAACCACTCGGCTGATCCTTCTTCAATATGCCCTTCACCAACATGCAGTGTTTCCTTGATTGAATTAGCTCTCACACCAATATTTGCGTCTAGAGCCTTTGCATTGAGGGCTATGTGAAAACGGCTGTGGCGCTGAAGTTGCCTGTGAATGTGGAGTTGGTGGCATGTGAAACCCGCATGTGGAGCATTCGTTTGTGTGGGATGCTCACCAAGCTTCATTTCCAGTCCTAGGCACTCAAAGGGCACTAAGCATAGGAGTGTGAAAACTGAGTTTTCTTGAGAGCTGCTTGGAAGCCTGATGGTGTGTGAAGTTAGTGAGCCAAATGAGTTGTTCTCCCACAAAAACCACTAGGCTGATCCTTCTTCAATATGCCCTTCACCAACATGCAGTGTTTCCTTGATTGAATTAGCTCTCACACCAATATTTCTGTCTAGAGCCTTTGCATTGAGGGCTATCTGAAAACGGCTGTGGCGCTGAAGTTGCCTGTGAATGTGAGTTGGTGGCATGTGAAACCCGCATGTGGAGCATTCGTTTGTGTGGGATGCTCACCAAGCTTCATTTCAGTCCTAGGCACTCAAAGGGCACTAAGCATAGAGTGTGAAAACTGAGTTTCCTTGAGAGCTGCTTGAAGCCTGATGGTGTGTGAAGTTAGTGAGCCAAATGGAGTTGTTCTCCCACAAGAACCACTCGGCTGATCCTTCTTCAATATGCCCTTCACCAACATGCAGTGTTTCCTTGATTGAATTAGCTCTCACACCAATATTTGCGTCTAGAGCCTTTGCATTGAGGGGCTATGTGAAAACGGCTGTGGCGCTGAAGTTGCCTGTGAATGTGGAGTTGGTGGCATGTGAAACCCGCATGTGGAGCATTCGTTTGTGTGAGTTGCTCTACCAGGCTCATTCCTAGATAAGCACTCAAAGGGCACTAAGCATAGAGTGTGAAAACTGAGTTTCCTTGAGAGCTGCTTGGAAGCTGATGGTGTGTGAAGTTAGTGCGCCTAATGGAGTTGTTCTCCCACAAGAACCACTAGGCTGATCCTTCTTCATATGCCCTTCACCAACATGCAGTGTTTCCTGATTGAATTAGCTCTCACACCAATATTTGCGTCTAGAGCCTTTGCATTGAGGGCTATGTGAAAACGGCTGTGGCGCTGAAGTTGCCTGTGAATGTGGAGTTGGTGGCATGTGAAACCCGCATGTGGAGCATTCGTTTGTGTGGATGCTCTACCAGGTTCATTCCCATATAATGCACTCAAGGGCACTAAGCATAGAGTGTGAAAACTGAGTTTCCTTGAGAGCTGCTTGGAAGCCTGATGGTGTGTGAAGTTAGTGAGCCAAATGGAGTTGTTCTCCCACAAGAACCACTCGGCTGATCCTTCTTCAATATGCCCTTCACCAACATGCAGTGTTTCCTTGATTGAATTAGCTCTCACACCAATATTTGCGTCTAGAGCCTTTGCATTGAGGGCATGTGAAAACGGCTGTGCGCGTGAAGTTGCCTGTGAATGTGAGTTGGTGGCATGTGAAACCCGCATGTGAGCATTCGTTTGTGTGGGATGCTCTACCAGCTCATTGCTAGATAATGCACTCAAAGGGCACTAAGCATAGAGTGTGAAAACTGAGTTTCCTTGAGAGCTGCTTGGAAGCCTGATGGTGTGTGAAGTTAGTGAGCCAAATGGAGTTGTTCTCCCACAAGAACCACTCGGCTGATCCTTCTTCAATATGCCCTTCACCAACATGCAGTGTTTCCTTGATTGAATTAGCTCTCACACCAATATTTCTGTCTAGAGCCTTTGCATTGAGGGCTATCTGAAAACGGCTGTGGCGCTGAAGTTGCCTGTGAATGTGGAGTTGGTGGCATGTGAAACCCGCATGTGGAGCATTCGTTTGTGTGGGATGCTCACCAAGCTTCATTTCAGTCCTAGGCACTCAAGGGGCACTAAGCATAGAGTGTGAAAACTGAGTTTCCTTGAGAGCTGCTTGAAGGCCTGATGGTGTGTGAAGTTAGTGAGCCAAATGTAGTTGTTCTCCCACAAGAACCCACTCGGCTGATCCTTCTTCAATATGCCCTTCACCAACATGCAGTGTTTCCTTGATTGAATTAGCTCTCACACCAATATTTGCATCTAAAGCCTTTGCATTGAGGCCTATGTGAAAAACGGCTGTGGCGCTGAAGTTGCCTGTGAATGTGGAGTTGGTGGCATGTGAAACCCGCATGTGGAGCATTCGTTTGTGTGGGATGCTCTACCAGGTCATTCCTAGATAATGCACTCAAAGGGCACTAAGCATAGAGTGTGAAAACTGAGTTTCCTTGAGAGCTGCCTTGGAAGCCTGATGGTGTGTGAAGTTAGTGAGCCAAATGGAGTTGTTCTCCCACAAACCACTCGGCTGATCCTTCTTCAATATGCCCTTCACCAACATGCAGTGTTTCCTTGATTGAATTAGCTCTCACACCAATATTTGCATCTACAGCCTTTGCATTGAGGGCTATCTGAAAACGGCTGTGGCGCTGAAGTTGCCTGTGAATGTGGAGTTGGTGGCATGTGAAACCCGCATGTGGAGCATTCGTTGTGTGGGATGCTCACCAAGCTTCATTTCAGTCCTAGACACTCAAAGGGCACTAAGCATAGAGTGTGAAAGCTGAGTTTCCTTGAGAGCTGCGTGGAAGCCTGATGGTGTGTGAAGTTAGTGAGCCAAATGAGTTGTTCTCCCACAAGAACCACTCGGCTGATCCTTCTTCAATATGCCCTTCACCAACATGCAGTGTTTCCTTGATTGAATTAGCTCTCACACCAATATTTGCGTCTAGAGCCTTTGCATTGAGGGCATGTGAAAACGGCTGTGGCGCTGAAGTTGCCCTGTGAATGTGGAGTTGGTGGCATGTGAAACCCGCATGTGGAGCATTCGTTTGTGTGGGATGCTCTACCAGGGCTCATTGCTAGATAATGCACTCAAAGGGCACTAAGCATAGAGTGTGAAAACTGAGTTTCCTTGAGAGCTGCTTGGAAGCCTGATGGTGTGTGAAGTTAGTGAGCCAAATGGAGTTGTTCTCCACAAGAACCACTCGGCTGATCCTTCTTCAATATGCTCTTCACCAACATGCAGTGTTTCCTTGATTGAATTAGCTCTCACAACCAATATTTGCGTCTAGAGCCTTTGCATTGCGGGCTATGTGAAAATCGGCTGTGGCGCTGAAGTTGCCTGTGAATGTGGAGTTGGGTGGCATGTGAAACCCGCATGTGGAGCATTCGTTTGTGTGAGTTGCTCTACCAGGCTCATTCCTAGATAATGCACTCAAAGGGCACTAAGCATAGAGTGTGAAAACTGAGTTTCCTTGAGAGCTGCTTGGAAGCCTGATGGTGTGGTGAAGTTAGTGAGCCAAATGGAGTTGTTCTCCCACAAGAACCACTCGGCTGATCCTTCTTCAATATGCCCTTCACCAACAGGCAGTGTTTCCTTGATTGAATTAGCTCTCACACCAATATTTGCATCTAGAGCCTTTGCATTGCGGGCTATGTGAAAACGGCTGTGGCGCTGAAGTTGCCTGTGAATGTGGAGTTGGTGGCATGTGAAACCCGCATGTGGAGCTTTCGTTTGTGTGGATGCTCACCAAGCTTCATTTCAGTCCTAGGCACTCAAAGGGCACTAAGCATAGAGTGTGAAAACTGATTTCCTTGAGAGCTGCTTGGAAGCCTGATGGTGTGTGAAGTTAGTGAGCAAATGGAGTTGTTCTCCCACAAAAACCACTAGGCTGATCCTTCTTCAATATGCCCTTCACCAACATGCAGTGTTTCCTTGATTGAATTAGCTCTCACACCAATATTTCTGTCTAGATCCTTTGCATTGAGGGCTATCTGAAAACGGCTGTGGCGCTGAGTTGCCTGTGAATGTGGAGTTGGTGGCATGTGAAACCCGCATGTGGAGCATTCGTTTTTGTGGGATGCTCACCAAGCTTCATTTCAGTCCTAGGCACTCAAAGGGCACTAAGCATAGAGTGTGAAAACTGAGTTTCCTTGAGAGCTGCTTGGAAGCCTGATGGTGTGTGAAGTTAGTGAGCCAAATGGAGTTGTTCTCCCACAAGAACCACTCGGCTGATCCTTCTTCAATATGCTCTTCACCAACATGCAGTGTTTCCTTGATTGAATTAGCTCTCACACCAATATTTGCGTCTAGAGCCTTTGCATTGCGGGCTATGTGAAAACGGCTGTGGCGCTGAAGTTGCCTGTGAATGTGGAGTTGGTGGCATGTGAAACCCGCATGTGGAGCATTCGTTTGTGTGAGTTGCTCTACCAGGCTCATTCCTAGATAATGCACTCAAAGGGCACTAAGCATAGAGTGTGAAAACTGAGTTTCCTTGAGAGCTGCTTGGAAGCCTGATGGTGTGTGAAGTTAGTGAGCCAAATGGAGTTGTTCTCATAAAAGAACCACTCGGCTGATCCTTCTTCAATATGCCCTTCACCAACATGCAGTGTTTCCTTGATTGAATTAGCTCTCACACCAATATTTGCGTCTAGAGCCTTTGCATTGAGGGCTATGTGAAAACGGCTGTGGCGCTGAAGTTGCCTGTGAATGTGGAGTTGGTGGCATGTGAAACCCGCATGTGGAGCATTCGTTTGTGTGAGTTGCTCTACCAGGCTCATTCCTAGATAAGCACTCAAAGGGCACTAAGCATAGAGTGTGAAAACTGAGTTTCCTTGAGAGCTGCTTGGAAGCCTGATGGTGTGTGAAGTTAGTGCGCCTAATGGAGTTGTTCTCCCACAAGAACCACTCGGCTGATCCTTCTTCATTATGCCCTTCACCAACATGCAGTGTTTCCTTGATTGAATTAGCTCTCACACCAATATTTGCGTCTAGAGCCTTTGCATTGAGGGCTATGTGAAAACGGCTGTGGCGCTGAAGTTGCCTGTGAATGTGGAGTTGGTGGCATGTGAAACCCGCATGTGGAGCATTCGTTTGTGTGGGATGCTCTACCAGGTTCATTCCTAGATAATGCACTCAAAGGGCACTAAGCATAGATTGTGAAAACTGAGTTTCCTTGAGAGCTGCTTGGAAGCCTGATGGTGTGTGAAGTTAGTGAGCCAAATGGAGTTGTTCTCCCACAAGAACCACTCGGCTGATCCTTCTTCAATATGCCCTTCACCAACAGGCAGTGTTTCCTTGATTGAATTAGCTCTCACACCAATATTTGCATCTAGAGCCTTTGCATTGCGGGCTATGTGAAAACGGCTGTGGCGCTGAAGTTGCCTGTGAATGTGGAGTTGGTGGCATGTGAAACCCGCATGTGGAGCATTCGTTTGTGTGGGATGCTCACCAAGCTTCATTTCAGTCCTAGGCACTCAAAGGGCACTAAGCATAGAGTGTGAAAACTGAGTTTCCTTGAGAGCTGCTTGGAAGCCTGATGGTGTGTGAAGTTAGTGAGCCAAATGGAGTTGTTCTCCCACAAAAACCACTAGGCTGATCCTTCTTCAATATGCCCTTCACCAACATGCAGTGTTTCCTTGATTGAATTAGCTCTCACACCAATATTTCTGTCTAGATCCTTTGCATTGAGGGCTATCTGAAAACGGCTGTGGCGCTGAAGTTGCCTGTGAATGTGGAGTTGGTGGCATGTGAAACCCGCATGTGGAGCATTCGTTTTTGTGGGATGCTCACCAAGCTTCATTTCAGTCCTAGGCACTCAAAGGGCACTAAGCATAGAGTGTGAAAACTGAGTTTCCTTGAGAGCTGCTTGGAAGCCTGATGGTGTGTGAAGTTAGTGAGCCAAATGGAGTTGTTCTCCCACAAGAACCACTCGGCTGATCCTTCTTCAATATGCTCTTCACCAACATGCAGTGTTTCCTTGATTGAATTAGCTCTCACACCAATATTTGCGTCTAGAGCCTTTGCATTGCGGGCTATGTGAAAACGGCTGTGGCGCTGAAGTTGCCTGTGAATGTGGAGTTGGTGGCATGTGAAACCCGCATGTGGAGCATTCGTTTGTGTGAGTTGCTCTACCAGGCTCATTCCTAGATAATGCACTCAAAGGGCACTAAGCATAGAGTGTGAAAACTGAGTTTCCTTGAGAGCTGCTTGGAAGCCTGATGGTGTGTGAAGTTAGTGAGCCAAATGGAGTTGTTCTCATAAAAGAACCACTCGGCTGATCCTTCTTCAATATGCCCTTCACCAACATGCAGTGTTTCCTTGATTGAATTAGCTCTCACACCAATATTTGCGTCTAGAGCCTTTGCATTGAGGGCTATGTGAAAACGGCTGTGGCGCTGAAGTTGCCTGTGAATGTGGAGTTGGTGGCATGTGAAACCCGCATGTGGAGCATTCGTTTGTGTGAGTTGCTCTACCAGGCTCATTCCTAGATAAGCACTCAAAGGGCACTAAGCATAGAGTGTGAAAACTGAGTTTCCTTGAGAGCTGCTTGGAAGCCTGATGGTGTGTGAAGTTAGTGCGCCTAATGGAGTTGTTCTCCCACAAGAACCACTCGGCTGATCCTTCTTCATTATGCCCTTCACCAACATGCAGTGTTTCCTTGATTGAATTAGCTCTCACACCAATATTTGCGTCTAGAGCCTTTGCATTGAGGGCTATGTGAAAACGGCTGTGGCGCTGAAGTTGCCTGTGAATGTGGAGTTGGTGGCATGTGAAACCCGCATGTGGAGCATTCGTTTGTGTGGGATGCTCTACCAGGTTCATTCCTAGATAATGCACTCAAAGGGCACTAAGCATAGATTGTGAAAACTGAGTTTCCTTGAGAGCTGCTTGGAAGCCTGATGGTGTGTGAAGTTAGTGAGCCAAATGGAGTTGTTCTCATAAAAGAACCACTCGGCTGATCCTTCTTCAATATGCCCTTCACCAACATGCAGTGTTTCCTTGATTGAATTAGCTCTCACACCAATATTTGCGTCTAGAGCCTTTGCATTGAGGGCTATCTGAAAACGGCTGTGGCGCTGAAGTTGCCTGTGAATGTGGAGTTGGTGGCATGTGAAACCCGCAAGTGGAGCATTCGTTTGTGTGGGATGCTCACCAAGCTTCATTTCAGTCCTAGGCACTCAAAGGGCACTAAGCATAGAGTGTGAAAACTGAGTTTCCTTGAGAGCTGCTTGGAAGCCTGATGGTGTGTGAAGTTAGTGAGCCAAATGGAGTTGTTCTCCCACAAGAACCACTCGGCTGATCCTTCTTCAATATGCTCTTCACCAACATGCAGTGTTTCCTTGATTGAATTAGCTCTCACACCAATATTTGCGTCTAGAGCCTTTGCATTGAGGGCTATGTGAAAACGGCTGTGGCGCTGAAGTTGCCTGTGAATGTGGAGTTGGTGGCATGTGAAACCCGCATGTGGAGCATTCGTTTGTGTGAGATGCTCTACCAGGCTCATTCCTAGATAATGCACTCAAAGGGCACTAAGCATAGAGTGTGAAAACTGAGTTTCCTTGAGAGCTGCTTGGAAGCCTGATGGTGTGTGAAGTTAGTGAGCCAAATGGAGTTGTTCTCCCACAAGAACCACTCGGCTGATCCTTCTTCAATATGCCCTTCACCAACAGGCAGTGTTTCCTTGATTGAATTAGCTCTCACACCAATATTTGCATCTAGAGCCTTTGCATTGCGGGCTATGTGAAAACGGCTGTGGCGCTGAAGTTGCCTGTGAATGTGGAGTTGGTGGCATGTGAAACCCGCATGTGGAGCATTCGTTTGTGTGGGATGCTCACCAAGCTTCATTTCAGTCCTAGGCACTCAAAGGGCACTAAGCATAGAGTGTGAAAACTGAGTTTCCTTGAGAGCTGCTTGGAAGCCTGATGGTGTGTGAAGTTAGTGAGCCAAATGGAGTTGTTCTCCCACAAAAACCACTAGGCTGATCCTTCTTCAATATGCCCTTCACCAACATGCAGTGTTTCCTTGATTGAATTAGCTCTCACACCAATATTTCTGTCTAGATCCTTTGCATTGAGGGCTATCTGAAAACGGCTGTGGCGCTGAAGTTGCCTGTGAATGTGGAGTTGGTGGCATGTGAAACCCGCATGTGGAGCATTCGTTTTTGTGGGATGCTCACCAAGCTTCATTTCAGTCCTAGGCACTCAAAGGGCACTAAGCATAGAGTGTGAAAACTGAGTTTCCTTGAGAGCTGCTTGGAAGCCTGATGGTGTGTGAAGTTAGTGAGCCAAATGGAGTTGTTCTCCCACAAGAACCACTCGGCTGATCCTTCTTCAATATGCTCTTCACCAACATGCAGTGTTTCCTTGATTGAATTAGCTCTCACACCAATATTTGCGTCTAGAGCCTTTGCATTGCGGGCTATGTGAAAACGGCTGTGGCGCTGAAGTTGCCTGTGAATGTGGAGTTGGTGGCATGTGAAACCCGCATGTGGAGCATTCGTTTGTGTGAGTTGCTCTACCAGGCTCATTCCTAGATAATGCACTCAAAGGGCACTAAGCATAGAGTGTGAAAACTGAGTTTCCTTGAGAGCTGCTTGGAAGCCTGATGGTGTGTGAAGTTAGTGAGCCAAATGGAGTTGTTCTCATAAAAGAACCACTCGGCTGATCCTTCTTCAATATGCCCTTCACCAACATGCAGTGTTTCCTTGATTGAATTAGCTCTCACACCAATATTTGCGTCTAGAGCCTTTGCATTGAGGGCTATGTGAAAACGGCTGTGGCGCTGAAGTTGCCTGTGAATGTGGAGTTGGTGGCATGTGAAACCCGCATGTGGAGCATTCGTTTGTGTGAGTTGCTCTACCAGGCTCATTCCTAGATAAGCACTCAAAGGGCACTAAGCATAGAGTGTGAAAACTGAGTTTCCTTGAGAGCTGCTTGGAAGCCTGATGGTGTGTGAAGTTAGTGCGCCTAATGGAGTTGTTCTCCCACAAGAACCACTCGGCTGATCCTTCTTCATTATGCCCTTCACCAACATGCAGTGTTTCCTTGATTGAATTAGCTCTCACACCAATATTTGCGTCTAGAGCCTTTGCATTGAGGGCTATGTGAAAACGGCTGTGGCGCTGAAGTTGCCTGTGAATGTGGAGTTGGTGGCATGTGAAACCCGCATGTGGAGCATTCGTTTGTGTGGGATGCTCTACCAGGTTCATTCCTAGACAATGCACTCAAAGGGCACTAAGCATAGATTGTGAAAACTGAGTTTCCTTGAGAGCTGCTTGGAAGCCTGATGGTGTGTGAAGTTAGTGAGCCAAATGGAGTTGTTCTCATAAAAGAACCACTCGGCTGATCCTTCTTCAATATGCCCTTCACCAACATGCAGTGTTTCCTTGATTGAATTAGCTCTCACACCAATATTTGCGTCTAGAGCCTTTGCATTGAGGGCTATCTGAAAACGGCTGTGGCGCTGAAGTTGCCTGTGAATGTGGAGTTGGTGGCATGTGAAACCCGCAAGTGGAGCATTCGTTTGTGTGGGATGCTCACCAAGCTTCATTTCAGTCCTAGGCACTCAAAGGGCACTAAGCATAGAGTGTGAAAACTGAGTTTCCTTGAGAGCTGCTTGGAAGCCTGATGGTGTGTGAAGTTAGTGAGCCAAATGGAGTTGTTCTCCCACAAGAACCACTCGGCTGATCCTTCTTCAATATGCTCTTCACCAACATGCAGTGTTTCCTTGATTGAATTAGCTCTCACACCAATATTTGCGTCTAGAGCCTTTGCATTGAGGGCTATGTGAAAACGGCTGTGGCGCTGAAGTTGCCTGTGAATGTGGAGTTGGTGGCATGTGAAACCCGCATGTGGAGCATTCGTTTGTGTGAGTTGCTCTACCAGGCTCATTCCTAGATAATGCACTCAAAGGGCACTAAGCATAGAGTGTGAAAACTGAGTTTCCTTGAGAGCTGCTTGGAAGCCTGATGGTGTGTGAAGTCAGTGAGCCAAATGGAGTTGTTCTCATAAAAGAACCACTCGGCTGATCCTTCTTCAATATGCCCTTCACCAACATGCAGTGTTTCCTTGATTGAATTAGCTCTCACACCAATATTTGCGTCTAGAGCCTTTGCATTGAGGGCTATGTGAAAACGGCTGTGGCGCTGAAGTTGCCTGTGAATGTGGAGTTGGTGGCATGTGAAACCCGCATGTGGAGCATTCGTTTGTGTGAGTTGCTCTACCAGGCTCATTCCTAGATAATGCACTCAAAGGGCACTAAGCATAGAGTGTGAAAACTGAGTTTCCTTGAGAGCTGCTTGGAAGCCTGATGGTGTGTGAAGTTAGTGAGCCAAATGGAGTTGTTCTCATAAAAGAACCACTCGGCTGATCCTTCTTCAATATGCCCTTCACCAACATGCAGTGTTTCCTTGATTGAATTAGCTCTCACACCAATATTTGCGTCTAGAGCCTTTGCATTGAGGGCTATGTGAAAACGGCTGTGGCGCTGAAGTTGCCTGTGAATGTGGAGTTGGTGGCATGTGAAACCCGCATGTGGAGCATTCGTTTGTGTGAGTTGCTCTACCAGGCTCATTCCTAGATAAGCACTCAAAGGGCACTAAGCATAGAGTGTGAAAACTGAGTTTCCTTGAGAGCTGCTTGGAAGCCTGATGGTGTGTGAAGTTAGTGCGCCTAATGGAGTTGTTCTCCCACAAGAACCACTCGGCTGATCCTTCTTCATTATGCCCTTCACCAACATGCAGTGTTTCCTTGATTGAATTAGCTCTCACACCAATATTTGCGTCTAGAGCCTTTGCATTGAGGGCTATGTGAAAACGGCTGTGGCGCTGAAGTTGCCTGTGAATGTGGAGTTGGTGGCATGTGAAACCCGAATGTGGAGCATTCGTTTGTGTGGGATGCTCTACCAGGTTCATTCCTAGATAATGCACTCAAAGGGCACTAAGCATAGATTGTGAAAACTGAGTTTCCTTGAGAGCTGCTTGGAAGCCTGATGGTGTGTGAAGTTAGTGAGCCAAATGGAGTTGTTCTCCCACAAAAACCACTAGGCTGATCCTTCTTCAATATGCCCTTCACCAACATGCAGTGTTTCCTTGATTGAATTAGCTCTCACACCAATATTTGCGTCTAGAGCCTTTGCATTGAGGGCTATCTGAAAACGGCTGTGGTGCTGAAGTTGCCTGTGAATGTGGAGTTGGTGGCATGTGAAACCCGCAAGTGGAGCATTCGTTTGTGTGGGATGCTCACCAAGCTTCATTTCAGTCCTAGGCACTCAAAGGGCACTAAGCATAGAGTGTGAAAACTGAGTTTCCTTGAGAGCTGCTTGGAAGCCTGATGGTGTGTGAAGTTAGTGAGCCAAATGGAGTTGTTCTCCCACAAGAACCACTCGGCTGATCCTTCTTCAATATGCCCTTCACCAACAGGCAGTGTTTCCTTGATTGAATTAGCTCTCACACCAATATTTGCATCTAGAGCCTTTGCATTGCGGGCTATGTGAAAACGGCTGTGGCGCTGAAGTTGCCTGTGAATGTGGAGTTGGTGGCATGTGAAACCCACATGTGGAGCATTCGTTTTTGTGGGATGCTCACCAAGCTTCATTTCAGTCCTAGGCACTCAAAGGGCACTAAGCATAGAGTGTGAAAACTGAGTTTCCTTGAGAGCTGCTTGGAAGCCTGATGGTGTGTGAAGTTAGTGAGCCAAATGGAGTTGTTCTCATAAAAGAACCACTCGGCTGATCCTTCTTCAATATGCCCTTCACCAACATGCAGTGTTTCCTTGATTGAATTAGCTCTCACACCAATATTTGCGTCTAGAGCCTTTGCATTGAGGGCTATGTGAAAACGGCTGTGGCGCTGAAGTTGCCTGTGAATGTGGAGTTGGTGGCATGTGAAACCCGCATGTGGAGCATTCGTTTGTGTGAGTTGCTCTACCAGGCTCATTCCTAGATAAGCACTCAAAGGGCACTAAGCATAGAGTGTGAAAACTGAGTTTCCTTGAGAGCTGCTTGGAAGCCTGATGGTGTGTGAAGTTAGTGCGCCTAATGGAGTTGTTCTCCCACAAGAACCACTCGGCTGATCCTTCTTCATTATGCCCTTCACCAACATGCAGTGTTTCCTTGATTGAATTAGCTCTCACACCAATATTTGCGTCTAGAGCCTTTGCATTGAGGGCTATGTGAAAACGGCTGTGGCGCTGAAGTTGCCTGTGAATGTGGAGTTGGTGGCATGTGAAACCCGCATGTGGAGCATTCGTTTGTGTGGGATGCTCTACCAGGTTCATTCCTAGATAATGCACTCAAAGGGCACTAAGCATAGATTGTGAAAACTGAGTTTCCTTGAGAGCTGCTTGGAAGCCTGATGGTGTGTGAAGTTAGTGAGCCAAATGGAGTTGTTCTCATAAAAGAACCACTCGGCTGATCCTTCTTCAATATGCCCTTCACCAACATGCAGTGTTTCCTTGATTGAATTAGCTCTCACACCAATATTTGCGTCTAGAGCCTTTGCATTGAGGGCTATCTGAAAACGGCTGTGGCGCTGAAGTTGCCTGTGAATGTGGAGTTGGTGGCATGTGAAACCCGCATGTGGAGCATTCGTTTGTGTGGGATGCTCACCAAGCTTCATTTCAGTCCTAGGCACTCAAAGGGCACTAAGCATAGAGTGTGAAAACTGAGTTTCCTTGAGAGCTGCTTGGAAGCCTGATGGTGTGTGAAGTTAGTGAGCCAAATGGAGTTGTTCTCCCACAAGAACCACTCGGCTGATCCTTCTTCAATATGCTCTTCACCAACATGCAGTGTTTCCTTGATTGAATTAGCTCTCACACCAATATTTGCGTCTAGAGCCTTTGCATTGAGGGCTATGTGAAAACGGCTGTGGCGCTGAAGTTGCCTGTGAATGTGGAGTTGGTGGCATGTGAAACCCGCATGTGGAGCATTCGTTTGTGTGAGTTGCTCTACCAGGCTCAATCCTAGATAATGCACTCAAAGGGCACTAAGCATAGAGTGTGAAAACTGAGTTTCCTTGAGAGCTGCTTGGAAGCCTGATGGTGTGTGAAGTTAGTGAGCCAAATGGAGTTGTTCTCCCACAAGAACCACTCGGCTGATCCTTCTTCAATATGCCCTTCACCAACATGCAGTGTTTCCTTGATTGAATTAGCTCTCACACCAATATTTGCGTCTAGAGCCTTTGCATTGAGGGCTATCTGAAAACGGCTGTGGCGCTGAAGTTGCCTGTGAATGTGGAGTTGGTGGCATGTGAAACCCGCAAGTGGAGCATTCGTTTGTGTGGGATGCTCACCAAGCTTCATTTCAGTCCTAGGCACTCAAAGGGCACTAAGCATAGAGTGTGAAAACTGAGTTTCCTTGAGAGCTGCTTGGAAGCCTGATGGTGTGTGAAGTTAGTGAGCCAAATGGAGTTGTTCTCCCACAAGAACCACTCGGCTGATCCTTCTTCAATATGCTCTTCACCAACATGCAGTGTTTCCTTGATTGAATTAGCTCTCACACCAATATTTGCGTCTAGAGCCTTTGCATTGAGGGCTATGTGAAAACGGCTGTGGCGCTGAAGTTGCCTGTGAATGTGGAGTTGGTGGCATGTGAAACCCGCATGTGGAGCATTCGTTTGTGTGAGTTGCTCTACCAGGCTCATTCCTAGATAATGCACTCAAAGGGCACTAAGCATAGAGTGTGAAAACTGAGTTTCCTTGAGAGCTGCTTGGAAGCCTGATGGTGTGTGAAGTTAGTGAGCCAAATGGAGTTGTTCTCATAAAAGAACCACTCGGCTGATCCTTCTTCAATATGCCCTTCACCAACATGCAGTGTTTCCTTGATTGAATTAGCTCTCACACCAATATTTGCGTCTAGAGCCTTTGCATTGAGGGCTATGTGAAAACGGCTGTGGCGCTGAAGTTGCCTGTGAATGTGGAGTTGGTGGCATGTGAAACCCGCATGTGGAGCATTCGTTTGTGTGAGTTGCTCTACCAGGCTCATTCCTAGATAATGCACTCAAAGGGCACTAAGCATAGAGTGTGAAAACTGAGTTTCCTTGAGAGCTGCTTGGAAGCCTGATGGTGTGTGAAGTTAGTGAGCCAAATGGAGTTGTTCTCATAAAAGAACCACTCGGCTGATCCTTCTTCAATATGCCCTTCACCAACATGCAGTGTTTCCTTGATTGAATTAGCTCTCACACCAATATTTGCGTCTAGAGCCTTTGCATTGAGGGCTATGTGAAAACGGCTGTGGCGCTGAAGTTGCCTGTGAATGTGGAGTTGGTGGCATGTGAAACCCGCATGTGGAGCATTCGTTTGTGTGAGTTGCTCTACCAGGCTCATTCCTAGATAAGCACTCAAAGGGCACTAAGCATAGAGTGTGAAAACTGAGTTTCCTTGAGAGCTGCTTGGAAGCCTGATGGTGTGTGAAGTTAGTGCGCCTAATGGAGTTGTTCTCCCACAAGAACCACTCGGCTGATCCTTCTTCATTATGCCCTTCACCAACATGCAGTGTTTCCTTGATTGAATTAGCTCTCACACCAATATTTGCGTCTAGAGCCTTTGCATTGAGGGCTATGTGAAAACGGCTGTGGCGCTGAAGTTGCCTGTGAATGTGGAGTTGGTGGCATGTGAAACCCGAATGTGGAGCATTCGTTTGTGTGGGATGCTCTACCAGGTTCATTCCTAGATAATGCACTCAAAGGGCACTAAGCATAGATTGTGAAAACTGAGTTTCCTTGAGAGCTGCTTGGAAGCCTGATGGTGTGTGAAGTTAGTGAGCCAAATGGAGTTGTTCTCCCACAAAAACCACTAGGCTGATCCTTCTTCAATATGCCCTTCACCAACATGCAGTGTTTCCTTGATTGAATTAGCTCTCACACCAATATTTGCGTCTAGAGCCTTTGCATTGAGGGCTATCTGAAAACGGCTGTGGTGCTGAAGTTGCCTGTGAATGTGGAGTTGGTGGCATGTGAAACCCGCAAGTGGAGCATTCGTTTGTGTGGGATGCTCACCAAGCTTCATTTCAGTCCTAGGCACTCAAAGGGCACTAAGCATAGAGTGTGAAAACTGAGTTTCCTTGAGAGCTGCTTGGAAGCCTGATGGTGTGTGAAGTTAGTGAGCCAAATGGAGTTGTTCTCCCACAAGAACCACTCGGCTGATCCTTCTTCAATATGCCCTTCACCAACATGCAGTGTTTCCTTGATTGAATTAGCTCTCACACCAATATTTGCATCTACAGCATTTGCATTGCGGGCTATGTGAAAACGGCTGTGGCGCTGAAGTTGCCTGTGAATGTGGAGTTGGTGGCATGTGAAACCCGCATGTGGAGCATTCGTTTGTGTGGGATGCTCTCCAGGTTCATTCCTAGATAATGCACTCAAAGGGCACTAAGCATAGAGTGTGAAAACTGAGTTTCCTTGAGAGCTGCTTGGAAGCCTGATGGTGTGTGAAGTTAGTGAGCCAAATGGAGTTGTTCTCCCACAAGAACCACTCGGCTGATCCTTCTTCAATATGCCCTTCACCAACATGCAGTATTTCCTTGATTGAATTAGCTCTCACACCAATATTTGCGTCTAGAGCCTTTGCATTGCGGGCTATCTGAAAACGGCTGTGGCGCTGAAGTTGCCTGTGAATGTGGAGTTGGTGGCATGTGAAACCCGCATGTGGAGCATTCGTTTGTGTGAGTTGCTCTACCAGGCTCATTCCTAGATAATGCACTCAAAGGGCACTAAGCATAGAGTGTGAAAACTGAGTTTCCTTGAGAGCTGCTTGGAAGCCTGATGGTGTGTGAAGTTAGTGAGCCAAATGGAGTTGTTCTCAGACAAGAACCACTCGGCTGATCCTTCTTCAATATGCCCTTCACCAACATGCAGTGTTTCCTTGATTGAATTAGCTCTCACACCAATATTTGCGTCTAGAGCCTTTGCATTGAGGGCTATCTGAAAACGGCTGTGGCGCTGAAGTTGCCTGTGAATGTGGAGTTGGTGGCATGTGAAACCCGCATGTGGAGCATTCGTTTGTGTGGGATGCTCTACCAGGTTCATTCCTAGATAATTCACTCAAAGGGCACTAAGCATAGAGTGTGAAAACTGAGTTTCCTTAAGAGCTGCTTGGAAGCCTGATGGTGTGTGAAGTTGGTGAGCCAAATGGAGTTGTTCTCCCACAAGAACCACTCGGCTGATCCTTCTTCAATATGCCCTTCACCAACATGCAGTGTTTCCTTGATTGAATTAGCTCTCACACCAATATTTGCGTCTAGAGCCTTTGCATTGAGGGCTATGTGAAAACGGCTGTGGCGCTGAAGTTGCCTCTGAATGTGGAGTTGGTGGCATGTGAAACCCGCATGTGGAGCATTCGTTTGTGTGGGATGCTCACCAAGCTTCATTTCAGACTTAGGCACTCAAAGGGCACTAAGCATAGAGTGTGAAAACTGAGTTTCCTTGAGAGCTGCTTGGAAGCCTGATGGTGTGTGAAGTTAGTGAGCCAAATGGAGTTGTTCTCCCACAAGAACCACTCGACTGATCCTTCTTCAATATGCCCTTCACCAACATGCAGTGTTTCCTTGATTGAATTAGCTCTCACACCAATATTTGCGTCTAGAGCCTTTGCGTGGCGGGCTATCTGAAAACGGCTGTGGCGCTGAAGTTGCCTGTGAATGTGGAGTTGGTGGCATGTGAAACCCGCATGTGGAGCATTCGTTTGTGTGGGATGCTCTACCAGGTTCATTCCTAGATAATGCACTCAAAGGGCACTAAGCATAGAGTGTGAAAACTGAGTTTCCTTGAGAGCTGCTTGGAAGCCTGATGGTGTGTGAAGTTAGTGAGCCAAATGGAGTTGTTCTCCCACAAGAACCACTCGGTTGATCCTGCTTCAATATGCCCTTCACCAACATGCAGTGTTTCCTTGATTGAATTAGCTCTCACACCAATATTTGCGTCTAGAGCCTTTGCATTGAGGGCTATGTGAAAACGGCTGTGGCGCTGAAGTTGCCTATGAATGTGGAGTTGGTGGCATGTGAAACCCACATGTTGAGCATTCGTTTGTGTGAGTTGCTCTACCAGGTTCATTCCTAGATAATGCACTCAAAGGGCACTAAGCATAGAGTGTGAAAACTGAGTTTCCTTGAGAGCTGCTTGGAAGCCTGATGGTGTGTGAAGTTAGTGAGCCAAATGGAGTTGTTCTCAGACAAGAACCACTCGGCTGATCCTTCTTCAATATGCCCTTCACCAACATGCAGTGTTTCCTTGATTGAATTAGCTCTCACACCAATATTTGCGTCTAGAGCCTTTGCATTGAGGGTTATGTGACAACGGCTGTGGCGCTGAAGTTGCCTGTGAATGTGGAGTTGGTGGCATGTGAAACCCTAATGTGGAGCATTCGTTTGTGTGGGATGCTCTACCAGGTTCATTCCTAGATAATGCACTCAAAGGGCACTAAGCATAGAGTGTGAAAACTGAGTTTCCTTGAGAGCTGCTTGGAAGCCTGATGGTGTGTGAAGTTAGTGAGCCAAATGGAGTTGTTCTCCCACAAGAACCACTCGGCTGATCCTTCTTCAATATGCCCTTCACCAACATGCAGTGTTTCCTTGATTGAATTAGCTCTCACACCAATATTTGCGTCTAGAGCCTTTGCATTGAGGGCTATGTGAAAACGGCTGTGGCGCTGAAGTTGCCTGTGAATGTGGAGTTGGTGGCATGTGAAACCCGCATGTGGAGCATTCGTTTGTGTGGGATGCTCACCAAGCTTCATTTCAGTCCTAGGCACTCAAAGGGCACTAAGCATAGAGTGAGAAAACTTAGTTTCCTTGAGAGCTGCTTGGAAGCCTGATGGTGTGTGAAGTTAGTGAGCCAAATGGAGTTGTTCTCCCACAAGAACCACTCGGCTGATCCTTCTTCAATATGCCCTTCACCAACATGCAGTGTTTCCTTGATTGAATTAGCTCTCACACCAATATTTGCATCTACAGCCTTTGCATTGCGGGCTATGTGAAAACGGCTGTGGCGCTGAAGTTGCCTGTGAATGTGGAGTTGGTGGCATGTGAAACCCGCATGTGGAGCATTCGTTTGTGTGGGATGCTCTCCAGGTTCATTCCTAGATAATGCACTCAAAGGGCACTAAGCATAGAGTGTGAAAACTGAGTTTCCTTGAGAGCTGCTTGGAAGCCTGACGGTGTGTGAAGTTAGTGAGCCAAATGGAGTTATTCTCCCACAAGAACCACTCGGCTGATCCTTCTTCAATATGCCCTTCACCAACATGCAGTATTTCCTTGATTGAATTAGCTCTCACACCAATATTTGCGTCTAGAGCCTTTGCATTGCGGGCTATCTGAAAACCCCTGTGGCGCTGAAGTTGCCTGTGAATGTGGAGTTGGTGGCATGTGAAACCCGCATGTGGAGCATTCGTTTGTGTGAGTTGCTCTACCAGGCTCATTCCTAGATAATGCACTCAAAGGGCACTAAGCATAGAGTGTGAAAACTGAGTTTCCTTGAGAGCTGCTTGGAAGCCTGATGGTGTGTGAAGTTAGTGAGCCAAATGGAGTTGTTCTCAGACAAGAACCACTCGGCTGATCCTTCTTCAATATGCCCTTCACCAACATGCAGTGTTTCCTTGATTGAATTAGCTCTCACACCAATATTTGCGTCTAGAGCCTTTGCATTGAGGGCTATCTGAAAACGGCTGTGGCGCTGAAGTTGCCTGTGAATGTGGAGTTGGTGGCATGTGAAACCCGCATGTGGAGCATTCGTTTGTGTGGGATGCTCTACCAGGTTCATTCCTAGATAATGCACTCAAAGGGCACTAAGCATAGAGTGTGAAAACTGAGTTTCCTTGAGAGCTGCTTGGAAGCCTGATGGTGTGTGAAGTTAGTGAGCCAAATGGAGTTGTTCTCCCACAAGAACCACTCGGTTGATCCTGCTTCAATATGCCCTTCACCAACATGCAGTGTTTCCTTGATTGAATTAGCTCTCACACCAATATTTGCGTCTAGAGCCTTTGCATTGAGGGCTATGTGAAAACGGCTGTGGCGCTGAAGTTGCCTATGAATGTGGAGTTGGTGGCATGTGAAACCCACATGTTGAGCATTCGTTTGTGTGAGTTGCTCTACCAGGTTCATTCCTAGATAATGCACTCAAAGGGCACTAAGCATAGAGTGTGAAAACTGAGTTTCCTTGAGAGCTGCTTGGAAGCCTGATGGTGTGTGAAGTTAGTGAGCCAAATGGAGTTGTTCTCAGACAAGAACCACTCGGCTGATCCTTCTTCAATATGCCCTTCACCAACATGCAGTGTTTCCTTGATTGAATTAGCTCTCACACCAATATTTGCGTCTAGAGCCTTTGCATTGAGGGTTATATGACAACGGCTGTGGCGCTGAAGTTGCCTGTGAATGTGGAGTTGGTGGCATGTGAAACCCGCATGTGGAGCATTCGTTTGTGTGGGATGCTCTACCAGGTTCATTCCTAGATAATGCACTCAAAGGGCACTAAGCATAGAGTGTGAAAACTGAGTTTCCTTGAGAGCTGCTTGGAAGCCTGATGGTGTGTGAAGTTAGTGAGCCAAATGGAGTTGTTCTCCCACAAGAACCACTCGGCTGATCCTTCTTCAATATGCCCTTCACCAACATGCAGTGTTTCCTTGATTGAATTAGCTCTCACACCAATATTTGCGTCTAGAGCCTTTGCATTGAGGGCTATGTGAAAACGGCTGTGGCGCTGAAGTTGCCTGTGAATGTGGAGTTGGTGGCATGTGAAACCCGCATGTGGAGCATTCGTTTGTGTGGGATGCTCACCAAGCTTCATTTCAGTCCTAGGCACTCAAAGGGCACTAAGCATAGAGTGAGAAAACTTAGTTTCCTTGAGAGCTGCTTGGAAGCCTGATGGTGTGTGAAGTTAGTGAGCCAAATGGAGTTGTTCTCCCACAAGAACCACTCGGCTGATCCTTCTTCAATATGCCCTTCACCAACATGCAGTGTTTCCTTGATTGAATTAGCTCTCACACCAATATTTGCATCTACAGCCTTTGCATTGCTGGCTATGTGAAAACGGCTGTGGCGCTGAAGTTGCCTGTGAATGTGGAGTTGGTGGCATGTGAAACCCGCATGTGGAGCATTCGTTTGTGTGGGATGCTCTCCAGGTTCATTCCTAGATAATGCACTCAAAGGGCACTAAGCATAGAGTGTGAAAACTGAGTTTCCTTGAGAGCTGCTTGGAAGCCTGATGGTGTGTGAAGTTAGTGAGCCAAATGGAGTTGTTCTCCCACAAGAACCACTCGGCTGATCCTTCTTCAATATGCCCTTCACCAACATGCAGTATTTCCTTGATTGAATTAGCTCTCACACCAATATTTGCGTCTAGAGCCTTTGCATTGCGGGCTATCTGAAAACCCCTGTGGCGCTGAAGTTGCCTGTGAATGTGGAGTTGGTGGCATGTGAAACCCGCATGTGGAGCATTCGTTTGTGTGAGTTGCTCTACCAGGCTCATTCCTAGATAATGCACTCAAAGGGCACTAAGCATAGAGTGTGAAAACTGAGTTTCCTTGAGAGCTGCTTGGAAGCCTGATGGTGTGTGAAGTTAGTGAGCCAAATGGAGTTGTTCTCAGACAAGAACCACTCGGCTGATCCTTCTTCAATATGCCCTTCACCAACATGCAGTGTTTCCTTGATTGAATTAGCTCTCACACCAATATTTGCGTCTAGAGCCTTTGCATTGAGGGCTATCTGAAAACGGCTGTGGCGCTGAAGTTGCCTGTGAATGTGGAGTTGGTGGCATGTGAAACCCGCATGTGGAGCATTCGTTTGTGTGGGATGCTCTACCAGGTTCATTCCTAGATAATGCACTCAAAGGGCACTAAGTATAGAGTGTGAAAACTGAGTTTCCTTGAGAGCTGCTTGGAAGCCTGATGGTGTGTGAAGTTGGTGAGCCAAATGGAGTTGTTCTCCCACAAGAACCACTCGGCTGATCCTTCTTCAATATGCCCTTCACCAACATGCAGTGTTTCCTTGATTGAATTAGCTCTCACACCAATATTTGCGTCTAGAGCCTTTGCATTGAGGGCTATGTGAAAACGGCTGTGGCGCTGAAGTTGCCTGTGAATGTGGAGTTGGTGGCATGTGAAACCCGCATGTGGAGCATTCGTTTGTGTGGGATGCTCTACCAGGTTCATTCCTAGATAATGCACTCAAAGGGCACTAAGCATAGAGTGTGAAAACTGAGTTTCCTTGAGAGCTGCTTGGAAGCCTGATGGTGTGTGAAGTTAGTGAGCCAAATGGAGTTGTTCTCCCACAAGAACCACTCGGTTGATCCTGCTTCAATATGCCCTTCACCAACATGCAGTGTTTCCTTGATTGAATTAGCTCTCACACCAATATTTGCGTCTAGAGCCTTTGCATTGAGGGCTATGTGAAAACGGCTGTGGCGCTGAAGTTGCCTATGAATGTGGAGTTGGTGGCATGTGAAACCCACATGTTGAGCATTCGTTTGTGTGAGTTGCTCTACCAGGTTCATTCTAGATAATGCACTCAAAGGGCACTAAGCATAGAGTGTGAAAACTGAGTTTCCTTGAGAGCTGCTTGGAAGCCTGATGGTGTGTGAAGTTAGTGAGCCAAATGGAGTTGTTCTCAGACAAGAACCACTCGGCTGATCCTTCTTCAATATGCCCTTCACCAACATGCAGTGTTTCCTTGATTGAATTAGCTCTCACACCAATATTTGCGTCTAGAGCCTTTGCATTGAGGGTTATGTGACAACGGCTGTGGCGCTGAAGTTGCCTGTGAATGTGGAGTTGGTGGCATGTGAAACCCGCATGTGGAGCATTCGTTTGTGTGGGATGCTCTACCAGGTTCATTCCTAGATAATGCACTCAAAGGGCACTAAGCATAGAGTGTGAAAACTGAGTTTCCTTGAGAGCTGCTTGGAAGCCTGATGGTGTGTGAAGTTAGTGCGCCAAATGGAGTTGTTCTCCCACAAGAACCACTCGGCTGATCCTTCTT